>NW_027531917.1:10789201-11051789 GCF_008692635.1 Crocuta crocuta | reverse complement strand
GCTCTCGCGCCGAGCTCTGCAAAGTTCTTCCAAATGGGTCCGCGGCGGGCGGGTGGCCCAACAGGGGACCCCGGGGAGGGCCGGCTGCGGATTGGAGCTAAGTTTGAAGCCCTCTCCGCCTCCCAGCAGCGGGGTGAAGGTGGGAGGGGAACGGTGCGCGAGAGGCCGCGCGCCCTCAGAGCTCGGGCTTCCCACCCTGTCTCTGACACCTGGCTGTCAGGGCAGGGTCTTCCCAGCCCCCAGGAAGCATTCGGGGGGAGCACCAATGCGGAGGCCAGGGCTAAACGAAGGCCAAGTGTGCAAAGAGGTAAAACAGAACTGGCGCAAAATAAACTGGCATTAGCCCCTAAGTTAAATATAACAGTAAATGAAAGTTAACTTTATTGCAAGTACACACATGACAAGAATGCAACACATTTTTCTGCAAGAGATCTCCGCTTTAAGTTTACACCTTCATGGTATGACATTCTTGTGGGACGTCAACCTTTTCTGGGTTTTCCTGCCTGGTTTCCATTGAGCAATAGGCAACAACAACCAATTAAACCCATTCAGCTATGACAGGTTTATCTACTGGCAAGTACCTTATAATCCTCTCCAAAATGAAAAAGAAAAAAGAATCTGTTTGTAGGAATATGATTGTATTTTGATATAATTAGATAAAGTGGAAAACAACTGTAATTATTTACAGATTATTTGCAAATAAGCAAGCTCTGACTTTTACCAAGTCTATCTCTCCCCATAAATATAAGTATCCTCTTTTATGACACAGAAGTTTCTTTGTTTTCACAGAGACCACCCTTTCCCTGAGAAAAAGTCTATGTGTACGTCAAACATACATGTTGTTATGGACTGAATTGTGTCCCCACCTCCACCCCCAAATTCAAATGTTGAAGTCTAACCCTCAATGTGACTATGTTTGGAGACAGGGCCTATCAGGAGGTAATTAAGATTAAATGAGGTCCTAATCTAGGACTGGTATACTCATAAGAGTGACAGTACAGATTGCTCTCTGCACTGGCACAGAGGAAAGGCCTTGCAAAAACCAGTGAGAAGGTGCCATCTACAAGCCAGGAAGAGAGGTCTCACCAGAAACTCACCTTGAGGACAGCTTGATATTGGACTTTCAGATTTCAAAACTGTGAGAAAGTAAATTCTAATGCTTAAGGCAACCAGTCCTTTTTGTTATGGCAGCCCTAGCTGACTAATACAGATGGACAGTATTAATTTATTGCTAATCTTGATATGAATGTGTATGTGCATATACATAACTACACATACATACATCAGTACCTATATATTCACACATATATACACACTTACACACCCAAATACATAAACTATAATAATTGGACAGGAACTCTTTGCTACTAATAACAACTCCTATTCACTCATTCATTCTTTCATCTACTGAATATTAAAAATATATTTATTAGGGGCTTTCACGACTTGTATTTTGTACTTTTTGTCATGAAGTATTCCTATCAATAAGACATATGCAAACTTATTTGAAATGTTTACCACTGTCTTTTTAAAAATTGACATCCTCTGGTCAACCTTTCCTGTGTTCCAGGTTCATCTATTTAGCTTCTGTCTAGATGGTTCCACATAGATGTTCCATAGGAACCTCAGTCATAATAGCACTAATATTTTCCCACAGACCCAGCCTGATCCTTCTCTTTTAATTTCCAGCTCAGGTACTGAAACTCTCACCTGCCAGTTGCTGAGCTAGAAATCTGGGAATCATCAGACATATCTTTCTTCTTGTTACAGTTCCTGTATCTGGTCTTGAGTTCCTTGATCCAACTTTTACACTTCTACTGACTCTGTGCCTTCATCTTTTTATCACTGCAGCTATAACCCTTAGTTCACCCAGCATCTTTCACCCAGACTCCTGCAGGAGGCTTCTACCTGATTTCTAGGCCCCAACTTGAACCCTTTTCTGATCCATTCTTCACCCAATTTTTCCTCTTACTGTTTTCTGTTGCAGTCACTGCAGATCCAACAGAGTAATAATGTTTTGTCCCTCTTTCAAAAATATTTTATAACAGTTCCCCACAGTCTGTAGTCTCAACTCTTTAACCTTCAAATTCTGGTCGCTGCCTGTGTCACCATCTGCTGTAACCACCACCTGAGCTTAGACCTCCCTTTCCAGGAAAGAGCTTGTTTTCTCCTCTGACCTTGCCTTTTTATATATTACCAGAATGTCTGCACCAAGACACTCTACCTTCTTCACTTTCTACCTCTTTTTTGTTCTTTAGGGAACCATCTTCCAAAACATCCACTGAAGACCAGCTTTGATGCTTTAATGTCTCTACTTTGGCAACTCCAGCACCTATGAACACTGCTCTCACCATACCAACTACTTGATTTGAAATTTCCCATTTGCTTTTTTTCCCAATATGACCATGGCCACATGAGAGCAGAGACTGTGATTATTTTTTATCTGTAATCTCAATCATATAATGCCCAGCTTAATAAACATTTATTGAATAAAGGATTCTAAAAAGGAGGAAAAAAACTCTTCAAGGAACTTAAAAACTGATGGGGGA
The DNA here is from genome assembly GCF_008692635.1 of Crocuta crocuta. Lineage (NCBI taxonomy): Eukaryota > Metazoa > Chordata > Mammalia > Carnivora > Hyaenidae > Crocuta > Crocuta crocuta. Next base: position 11,049,240 of record NW_027531917.1, on the reverse strand, counting down.
TCCAAGCACATGAAATCAGTGCGGGTCAGAACATGGAACATGGTTTTAGATTCTGTATCAGGATCTCTACTGTATGTTAGAGTGAGAAGTTCCTTGTGATATGAGAAACTCTGGACCTAGAGTGTAAAGTGATGAATTAGACCACAAAGCTAGTTTTCAAGGGCCCCCTTTCCTCTACAGCCAGTCCCCTGTTTGAAGCCCTGTACCTTCCAACTGTGTCTTCAAATATCTTAATGTATCTGTAGCTTATTATTATTGCTTTAATTACATGTTCAATATATCTCCTCTACTAGATTTGCAGAGAGCACTTATATCTTGTATATTTAACATTCAGAAGATGTTCTGTATATACTTTTTGACTTAGAAAATAAATCCAGAACTAAATCCAAAATGTCCATACACCCAATTTCTGCATTTTCCTTTTTTCCCATTTCCCATATGGCCTCTACTATGTTGCAAATATTTATTATATGACATAGATGTAGTTTCTGGATACCAGTAAGTCACAGACTCAAAAGTCTGGATGTATTTGGCAAAATCTTTCTTTAATGTAGTATCTTTGGTTTGTTCATTTGTTTGTTTGTTTGTTTTAGAGACAGCATGCAAGTGGGGGAGAGGGGCAAAGGGAGAGAGAGAGAATCCCAATCAGGCTCCAAGCTCAGCATGGAGCCAAATGCAGGGCTCAACCCCACAATCCCTGAGCCAAAATCAAGAGTTTTATGTTCAACTGATTGAGCCACTCAGGCACCCTTGCAGTATCTTTGTTTTGATACCTTCCTTCATTTCTACATTGTACTGATGGGGAAAAAAAAATGAAATACTAAAGATAAATTGTATCCAGCATTAGAATCTAGAAGAAACAATTCCTGTTAAGGAAAACTAAGTTGGAGCTCTGACTTCCCAGGTATCTGTTTAGAGTTTTAGGGTGAAAAAGAATCAAAAAAGATCATCTAGTCTACAATATCTTTCAACAATAAGCAAACACATCATCTGATTAATGTCACCTATGAAACTGGAGGCACACTAAAACCAAAATCCCAAATTTCTTGACTTTGGGCTCAGTTCTCTATAACCCCCCATGGTAAGGATATACAAACAACCATATATGTATATTTACATGCATGCATACAGTCTCTATGCATATACACATAAGTATACATGCATGCATATTCATAGATATCCATTTCAGCATATACATATACAAAAGAAGAGGTTTTAGATTAGATCATCCTTTGGTCATCCTGATGTTTCAGAAAAGAGGTGGGGAAAAAATGTAGGCCAATTGCATGTAACACTTGTGAGTCATGCAGATCAGAGAATGTGATCTGATCACTGGTGTACTCATTGTCGTGTTAATTATGTGGAGGTGTCACAATTGTTTGGAATTAAATAATAATGAGATGAAACTTGATTATTTGTACTTTTGAGGTAAAGTTCTTAGAATTTTACCCTTTTATCTTTTCTCTTCCTTCTCTGAAACTGTCCCACCTTCCTTCTGGTTCAGTTCCATGTAGAACCAGATCCTAGCCTTTGGTGTTTATCCTCTTATTCTTTTCTACCCAGCCACTGAATTCCAATAGAATACCAAAATTGCCTTCAATGGTCCCAAATCTTCTGAATCAGAGGTTTACAGTCATTATATTTTTGGTTCCACTCACCAAATTTCCTAGAATGTTCCCAATTTTACAGCTGGAATTTTGTGCAGTGAACTTCCCAAACCAGTCTTATTTAGAGGGGTAACATGAAGTGGGTTTCCCAAAATCCCTTGGAATAAGATCGGGGGTTTTTTGTTTTTGCTTTGTTGTTTTGGTTCCCCCCCCCCCCGAGTGATGACAGCCGGGCTTGTCTTTAATTGGGGTGCCAGTGTAAGAAAACATGGAACCTTCTGTTCACACATGTGGATTTCTCAACCTGTGTATCTAACCTCCTCCCCGCCCCCCACCAATTTGCCAAATAGCAGATCCTTGACCAGCGTCTGGCCTAAGCTGAGCCCCCTGATAATGCAGCCCATTCTAGGAATCATGGCTTTGAGGAAGGGGGTTTGGGTCATCTGCACAGGGATTTACCAGGTCTTAAGAAGCATGGTTGTTCTATCATATAGATAAACCACATCTTCTTGATCCATTCGTCTGTTGATGGACACTTAGGCTCTTTCCATGTTTTGGCTATTGTTGAGAGTGCTGCTATGAACACTGGGGTACATGTGCTCCTATGCATCAGCACTCCTGTATCCCTTGGGTAAATTCCTAGCAGTGCTATTGCAATGAGAAAAAATGAAATCTGGCCATGTGTAGCAACATGGATGGACCTTGAGGGTGTTATGCTGAGCGAAATAAGTCAGGCAGAGAAAGACAAATACCATATGATTGCACGTATAGGAGGATTAGGAGGAACTTAACTGAGGAACAAGGGGGAGAAGCAGTGGGGGAAATGGTGGGGGAAAGGGAGAGAGGCAAACCATGAGAGACTCTTGAATGTTGAGAAACAAACTGAGGACTGATGGATGTGGGAGGGAGGGGGAGATGGGCATGGAGGAGGGCACTTGTGGGGATGAGCACTGGGTGTTATATGGAAACCAATTTGACAATAAACTATTTGTAAAAAAAAAAAAAAAAAGAAGCATGGTTGTTCTAGCAGAATAATGCCTGTCCAACCCCCATAGATGTACTCTAATCCGCAGAACTTATGAATATGCCTATCTCACATAACAAAAGGGAGCTAAGATTGCTGATGGAATTAAGTTTCTTAATGAGTAGATTTTAAGACAGGAAAATTATCCTGGGTTATCTGTGTGGGTCCAGCATAATAATAAGGGTCCTTTTAAGAAGGAATCAGGATACAGAAGAGTCAGTGTCACATTAATCTGAAGTGATAAAGACTCTACAGACCACTGATAACTGTGATGATGAAAGTGAGCCAAGGAACACAGGCCAGCCTCTAGAAGCTGAAAAAGGCAAACAAGTGGAGTGCCTTAGAGTCACCAGAAGGAACGCAGCCTTGTCAATATCATTTTGGACTTCTGACCTCCATAACTGTAAGTGAAACAATCAGTTTGCAAAGTTTTAAGTCACTGAGTTTGTGGCAATTTGTTACAGCAACAAGAGGAAACTAATACAATAGTTTAATGGAGAAAGGGATACTAGAAGGAAAGGTTTTGGGTGAGCATGTCCCCTCTGCCCTACAGAGAGGCACAATAGGAAGAGGGCCAGTGAGGAGTGCTCTAAAACTCTAGAGGCCAGGGAGGGGCTCTGTTTGCCTGGGTCTCTGGGTGGTGCCAGTAAAACCAATAGAATAGTTGTAAACACAGAAGGTCAAATCTCACATGTTAAGCAATAAGCCACTTTATTCAGTTGTCCTTTAGGATCATCTGCCTTAAACGGGCTTTCCTCAATGCTCAGCAACTTTATTTATTTCTCTAGCATGTTTATCCATGCTCTCTTGCAACTATTGCCTCCTATCTTCAAAATCCATTCTCAAAATCCTCAAATTCACTTTCTCCACATTCTGCCTTTCCATTCCCTATCTCACTTACAATCAGATTTCTGTCCCATCACCCCACTAAAATTTATTAAAGTCACCAATAATGATCATGTTAGCAAGCTCAGAGTTCATTTTTAAACTTCATTCTAATTGATGCATCATTAATTTTGACATTAAGGATTAATAAATAAAGCAAATTAAACCATATTCAGTTCAAATTATTATTGAAAATTCTTCAATACCCCACAATAAACTAGGTACATATGTATTGAGTCTTAATAAGTTCAACACAGACAATTTACCCTTTAGCATTGAAAATACTACCTTTTCTTGGATTGAACACCAGATGAAGTATGGTCAATGTTTAAGGAATCACGTATTTTAAGAATTATGCTAATTTTTAAATGCTAAAATCATATTCAAATTGGCAAGATATACACATAATGGGAGAGAAGCATGTGGGAATTTAGACCAACTCAAGGAAGGAAAGATTCACACAACCAATCTTACTCTTACACTCTTAAATAGTGTTTCTTTATTATAAATTATCTTTCCATCTCCCTCCCTCACTCTGTGTGTCTCTCTCTGTCTCTGTCTCTGTCTCTTGTTTCTTCTGTCTCTCTTCCTCTGCCAACTTACCTCCACAATCTCCTAACCATTTCCTCCTGCCCACTGTGAGACTTTGCAGTATCACATGCCACACATCCACTTGCTTCAGTCAATGAACTCTCTCCTTTATTTAGTGTTGTTTGCATGCATTATTTACTTGGATTATTTTCCCCCCACACTTGGCTAGTCGCCATCTAGTTCTTAGATTAAACGTGCTTTCTCAAAGACACTTCCCAATCTAGAGTACACCCCATCCCATCTCCACTACTGTCTCCAATAACTGCCTTCTCAACATCCCTACTCCTTTTGAAATACAGGGTTTTTCTCAGCCTTTTTTCCCCTTGTCTCTCCATAACGATTCATATAAGCATAAAACATATATGTTTTACTCACTGTTATGGTACCTTATAAGCATTCATTGAATATTTATTGAATGAAGTAATGATTTTATGCTTTATTAAGGGATCATTTCCATTGGGGTTCAACAAAGTCACAGTTGTAGGGATAGGCTTAGTTTCAAAGTAGATTTTCACCACTTGAAATGTAGGTTATAGAGTAGTTAGATGATTTAAAGCATGTGCTTTTGTAAGAGGATAACAAAAAATGGAGGGGGTTTATATAGATCAGGTATTCATGATTTTCATACTTTCATGGAGAAAATGGTGATAAAGGGAACTCACATTTTATGAGGACCTGCAACAGACCAGGCATTTGTGCTAAAATTGCTTTCATCTCCTTCATTTAATTCTTACAATAATCCTGTGCAGTAGTTGCTATCACCATTTCAGATATGGAAGAACTGAAGATCATAAAAATTAAATACTTTAAATATCACCTAGCTCATGAGTGACTGAACCAGGATTTGACCACTGTGTTTGATTCCAAAACATTTCCAAAGAACCATGTCACTTAATAATAAATAGGCACTAGGTCTAATTAAACAGTCTGCATATGTATCTAACTTCAAATATATGTGTGTAGGAGGTAAGAAGAGTCACCAAAGAATTGACAAGCCTCAAGAGATAACTTCAGAGATCAATTATTTGTCTAATGGGTCAATTTAATTAAAATTTCTGCTAAGCCTGGGTTTCTAGCTTTAAGAACTTGTTTGGAAAGAATTGGATAAGGAGCTCCTGAAAATTCCCAAGGTCAACAGAAAAAAATAATTGCAAGGGATTACAGGAACAACTTCAAATTTTTTCTCTTTGGGTAGAATTGAGAGCTTTTATCTCAAAAGTACTTTTCTGGTTAATTTTTCTTCTTTCTGGTTCCTTCATAATCTATTAAAAATTGAATAGCATTTGATATTATCAGGAACATGGCCTTGGTTTCAGGAAACAAGGACTTTAAATGGAATAAAGAAGAGTGGCCAGAGTAGGCAGGTGGCCAGGACAGCAAGCTGCCTACGAGAGGGTAATTAGGGAAGTCCCTGGTAATAGACCTCCTTACAAGGAGGGCAGAGCTGGGCAGGCTGTGGGGTGACAACCAAATGCAGGGTCACCATTGGGCTCTCAGAAATTCACATGAAGAATTAAAAGAGCACAAATATTGCCTTCAGAAAAATCTTCAGTTTTCTTGTAACTAGTAAAGATAATCAGATTCACAGGACTTCTATGAGGATAAATAAATAATGTATATAAATCTCATGAGGCACCACCTGACCCATGCTGAACTTCAAAATGTTAATGTATTTCCCTGTCACAGACCTACTTGGCAAGTTGTAGAACAGACAAAAATCAAGAACAAGATTTATCATAGAACAATTAAAATTAAAAAAAAAAAAAGAAACCACATAGGGTGCTCAATCAGTTAAGCAGTGAGACTCTTGATTTGGGCTCAGGTCATGGTCTCATGGGTTCATTTGATGAGATAAAGCCCCATGTGGGGCTCCACACTGACAGCAGGGATACTGCTTGCGATTCTCTCTCTCCCTTTCTCTCTGCTCTCCCCCCCCCACCAAAAAAATAAATAAATAAATAAGTAAACATTTAAAAGCCCACATAATTTGCAGGTCTTTTTAAGAGTTCTGACCTAAAAACCACACAAAGAAAGCATCCATCCAGTCCCGTGAATTCAAGGACAATCAAGGGTGTGAAACACGTGAGGTTATGCATGGCACATGCCTGTTATGTTTTGCTTTATTTTATTCACTTTCAGCCTGGTAAGATTTAATGGGTAAGCTCAGAACAGCATGTTCTCTCTGTCAAGTATTTTAAAAAACATCCATGCAAGAATTTCTTTTTTTAAAAATTTTTTAATGTTTTATTTATTTCTGAGAGAGGGAGAGACAGCATGAGCAGGGGAGGGTCAGAGAGAAAGGGAGACACAGAATCCAAAACAGTCTCCAGGCTCTGAGCCAGCTGTCAACACAGAGTCTGACGTGGGGCTAGAACCCACAAACCGTGAGATCATGACCTGAGCCAAAGCTGGACACTTAACCGACTGAGCCACCCAGTAGTCCCCATTCAAGAATTTATTAGTTCTTAATAAATTATTATTATATAATTATTATATTATTATTGTATTATATATTATATATTATAATATATTATATTTATATATTATATTATATATTATTATAATTATATATTATATATTATTATATAATTATTATTATATAATAATAATTAATTTTTTTTGTACTCTGATTCAAGGTGGCACTTTTTTTTTCCCTAATGGTTTTCAACATCTAGTAAAGTGGTCCCTTCTGTGACATATTTACTCCTCTTATAATGTTTTTAGGTTAGAGCACACAGTGCTAGTTACAAGTTGAAGACCTCACTTAAAGACTCTGAGGATAAAGTTTCACCTGTTTACAATTCATAATGAGGCTATTTCTAATGCTCATAGTTCAGTTTGCTTAATAAATAGTGATATTTTAAATATCTCCTGTTGGTCCAGCAGAGACACGTGGGAAGTCTGCCATGACCCTCTCTTAGTACCTCTATTTACCACCTAGAATGTATTCCCAGAACAGTCCAATTGCTCTCTCTGTAGAGTTTTTTTTTCAATAATTAATTATGGCTGCAATTGTAGGATTTCATAATACTCCTGATCTAGTATATTTTATAAAGATTTAATAGTAGAGAACTCTAATTTGGAAACAATGAGATGAGATGAAGAGATGTCAAGACACTCCTTAGCCTGTATTAAATATCAGCAAAGAGTATATACTTAACCATGAGATAGAATCATTTGTCCTCATGGAAGATAATGACAGACCATTAGTTCATTATGTGCCTTGAGTTCCTTGTCTGTTTCTTTGCTAGTTTTCCTGGTAGTAATGGTAGATCTGGGCTAATTTAACTACATTGTCTTTGTCAGCCTCTGACAAGTGGAATACAATCACATGAAGCCTGGCCTGGGTGTGGGTATACAGTTCTATCCATGGAATGGAACAAAGCTAAGTAGGCCAGGAAGGATTAAACTCCTGATCTTGGCATCATTAACACTCTGTTCTAACCCACTGGGCTAACTAGCCACAGACAAAGACCAATTGGTCTAATAAATCACAGCAGCCATAAAAATGTGGTTTGAATTTATTTCTCATTTTTAATACATTAGTTTTATAATTTGATTTAAATATTTTAGGATTAATGAAGCCAAGGCCCACGTTGCTGTCATTCTGAAGAAAGAAAGCAAGAAGAAAAACTATGCCACATAATTTCCTATGATCACCAGGCACAAAATGGTATTAAGGACTGTGCTGTCACTTTGTACAAGAGGTGTCAACCTGGAACATTGAGAGTAAATCACAATTTTTGTAAGTAATTTATATTTAATAAACAAAAAAGTGTTTTTGCATTTAAGGAAATCTTTTTGGACCACATTGAAGGCCAATAACTTTTATGAAACAAACAAAAAATTACTCCATTGTCTGTTGTTTGTTTGGTTTTACCAAATTTTCATGCACTGTGTTTGATCCAAAAATGAGGTATGCATGTATCTTCAAATCCTGAAAGTAATTTATTTGCATCCCAACTGCTTATTTCATTCTTATTATACAAATATAAATAGATTACTGAAGAGGATGTCTTAACATTATTACCCCTGTAGTTTTAGAAGCCTGGAATATATTCAAAATCCCACTTACTTCCAAGGTCCATTATAGGTGGCATCTCTTCTAGGAAGCATATCTTAACATTTTAAAAGTGATTTCTTTTATACCATTATAATTTGTAGTGCCTGCACCTTATATTTTATGACTTGATTGTATGCAATTATTATTATTGTTGCTCTTTATTTCGCCTTGATCATTTCAATTATTGTAATTGCCTCCCTTCTGAAAAGATAAAACAATAAATTCCATGGGGGAAAGGCAGAGTTAGATATTTCTTTGGTGACTCACACAGTAAGTACCAAAAGTAAGTACAGTGTAAACCTGCTGAAGCTAATTTGAATTGAACCACTCAGTCTGTGATCTGTGAATGTTGTGGAATTGTTAATCTATAATGTTCTTGTTTTGGTCTCTTTCAACACCAAATAGGAAGAATACACATTCTAAGAATATTTTATGTGAAGTATACCCAGAAAATATACCCTAATTATTTCTTAGCCTCATTTTCATTGATGAGTAAATTGTCTTCAAACACGTCTCTTCTCATATTGTCTATAGAATAATGATAAAATTTTAGATGTGATGAATATTTTCAATACTTTTGAAAATACCTCTTCTTTTATTTTCTAAGGATTTTAATGAGTACTTTCTTTAATATAGTACAATTGTAGCATAATTGCAAAGTATAAAATCCATTGTGATTTTAGGCGATTCATATCATCTTCCATGACAATAAATTATAGCCATTCATCCTTCATATGTTAATGTCCAAAAAGATTAAGAAAATCAAGTCCATTCTGGTAGGATAGGTAGAGAGAGACTGACTAAAGTTATCTAACCAGTAACAGAAATTTGATCAGAATAAGGAAATACAGTATAGTAATAATGGTGATAGTGATAATAATAACACCAATAATAGTTAACCTTTATATAGTATCAGCTATGTGCCTGGCACTTTACATGTATTAACTCATTTAATCCCCATAAAAACTTCATGAAACAAATACAATAATTATCTCCATTATACAGAAAGGAAATCAAGGCATCAAGTGGTTAAGTGATTTACTCAATATTATTCACTTAGGTAATCTGTTTCCACAGTCCAGCTCTTAACCAGTCTGAAAAGGGATCTTACCATATCTGAAAAGGGATGTTGAAAGAAGTTGATGTGTAAATTTGGCAATTCCAGATGTTTCTCCCCATTCTATCCTAGAAAGCCACAGTCTCTTGCTACAACTCTTGCTTAGCAGTTGAATGAATAACATCATTTCTAATGTCTGCCGTGATGTTCTGTACCTCTGATGGCAGTGATGCTCACCAGAGGGACAGAGCATGAGTGACAACAACCTGTTCGACTACATACACCACCTTCCTGGAATCTCAAAAAGACAGAGACAGTAAAAGCAAACAAAATAAAACAGTATCTCTATTGCCTTAATACTTGTTTCACTTATAATATCCAAATATAAATTTTGTTCGTTTCTTGAAAGTGAATAACTGAGGGGCGCCTGGGTGGCTTAGTCGGTTAAGCATCCGACTTTCGCTTAGGTCATGATCTCGCGGTTTGTGGGTTCGAGCCCCGCGTCGGGCTCTGTGCTGACTGCCAGCTCAGAGCCTGGAGCCTGTTTCAGAGTCTGTATCTCCCTCTCTCTGACCCTCCCCTGTTCACGCTGTCTCTCTCTATCCTAGAAATAAATAAAAATATTAAAAAAAAAAGTGAATAACTGAAATAATGGTATGTCTGCTGCCAACTTTGTGGGATTAAATCTCATAAATTTTCAAGGACCGAACTGTTTGTTTATACTTTCCCTGGAAGCACACCATGTTCTTTATGGATAATAACAAATATTTTTTAAAAACCCTAAAAGTAATTTCAGAGCATTTGATAATCAGGTCATGACATCATCAATTTCAGATACGTTGAGAATATGAGAAACTTGATATGAACAGATGGGAGAGATAAAGAAATGTGGGAGCTATTGAAGCAATGTGAGGTGCAATATTGAATTTTAATTGTTACTTCAAGCTCAGGAAATGTACAAAAACTAGTTGTTAACTACAGCTCTGTTCCTCTGAGGGTGGTCTATAGTCCAGCACGAGTATTATCTACAAGCTTGTTAGAAGTAGAAAATCTCAGGTCCTGGGCCAAATCTGCTGAATCTGAATTTGCATTTTGAAAAGATCTTCCAGGTGATTCCTATGCACATTAAAATTTGAACAGCACCAAACTAGAGTGTCTCCCTACACAGAATATCCAAATGTAATTATCAAATCACTTACATTTAACCTAGCATAATTTTAAGACCACAACCAGCTGGTAGAAATAGAATAATAGTGATATATTTTTGGCAATTTAAATATTACAAAACCATTTTGCAGGAATTTAGCTAACTTAATATCTCATTCTGCTTTGAGAAAGTCAGAATACGTGTTATTCCTGATGAAATCATTGCTAAGAGAGAAACTATAAATGAGGCCAAATATATAGAGGTAGTAATTTACACTTAGATCTTCTAAATCCAAATCCAACACCTTTTCCATTCACAAGCAAACCAACCATAGTTGGCAGAATATTTTTAAGCTGTGTCCTTGCAAATGCTAAAAAGTTGACAGTATTTTTCTAAGATATAACTTACTCCCTTTTACAGCATGGAGCATTCAGTACCCCTAAAGGCAGAAAAGGCAATCTTAGTCAAGTACAAGTAAACTCAGTCACTGACGGATTTTCTCAACTTTTTCTGGGTACACTCATGATTTCAGGTTAAACTGAACATTTCAGATTTTCCTCTTCTCCTGAAATGGTATTTGGCTAATTGAAGGGCCAGGAGTGGAAGGGAGGCCATGGTTGCTTCAGTTCTTAGTCCCGACTCCCCACAAAGCCACCTCTTCTCATTTCTCATACTTTGGTAACATTCCTGGGGGGCTGCTGCCTCTCAGCATGGCAGACAAAGGGCAGAGATGCAGGTATTGTATCCTTTCAAATTTCACTTATGACTGACTTTTATTGCTCCTTCTCCCTTTTCAGGACCAACTTCAAAGGTGATGGTGGAAGGGAAGAGGACCAGGAACAGAAAACTGCTCTCTTATGCCTTCCCCAGTGTCCAACTCTCTAGCTTCCTCTGCAATTCTTCCCTATTTGTTCTAGCCCAGAGAATTATTATCTCTTCAAAGACAGGAAAAACTTGATCTTCAAGTATTCTTATGTGGCTTTTTTTGTTTGTTTGTTTAAAGCTTAAAAGCCAGGAATTTGCTGTCTGGTTTTCCATAGTTGCCACTTCCCCTTGAGGCAATGCCTGTGTAAAGTCTAGTGACCTAAATGGGGGAGAGGTGACAGGCTAAAATGGAATGAAGTATGACGAGCATCAGTTAATACTTAAAAATATTGTCCTTCCTGGTGTCCTATAATTCTCACAAGACAATATATAAGGCTAGAGATGTTGGACTCTGTAGAATTTAAATCATGGAAAAATAGGCTCACTTCATCTATGTTTGTCTGGCAACATCTGAGGTACTATACTCAGTTCTTAGTGGTTCTCTTGAAATGTACTGACAATCCAAGGGATGCCTATAAGAAAATAATCCAAGTGGTGAGGTACTTGAGAATAATTTCACGTGACCTGATTATAGGAATTATGATTATATAGCCTAGGAAAAATAAAGACTAAGGGGAAATAAATATTTGAATGTCTAACATCATGTTGAAAAAAGTAAATACTTGTTGTTGTTGGGTTTTACTCTAAGGGAAGACTTAAAATCAATGAATTAAGTTTAAAAAAAATCAAATTTTAGTTCAAATTAAGTACAACAGAGATAATTCTGCCATTTTTATTTTACTCCTGCATAGAGCAACAGTATATAAGAGCTCTAATTCCTGACATATCACTTAAAAGAGAAAGCCACTAGGAAGGCAAGCTTCCTGATGTATATTGAATGATGATGTGAGAAAGAAATAAGCTTTTTATTATGTACTGCCATTCCCTAATATTTCGTGGTTTTTACTTTCTCACAACATATTCTCTTCTAGCTTGATTAATACAGTAAGGAAAAACTTCCAAAGAAAGGAGTTGAGCAAAGACTGAATTTCCCAAGCAGAAGTACCTACCCTCTTATGGAAATTGCCCATCAGTAAGGAATATACATTTTTTAACAAATCTATTCATAAATTACTTACACATTTATTAAGCTATATATTCAGTGAGTGAATACTATGCCCCCATTATTCTATCATGCACTGGAGAAAAAAATGCTAAGCAAGATCAGCAATGACCTGTCAGTATCAGCTAGTAGTTTTGATTAGGTGATTCTCTTGTTTGTTTCCCAGTCTAAGGTTTTCACTGTCAGTTTATAATAGAATATTGCCACCACCACATCCTACTCTATAATGCTCCTATAATATCTAGCCATTCTCATTTTTTCTATATACATGAACAGAACATGTTTGTATGTGTATATGTACATTTTTGTGTTTATGCAGATATGCTTTACATTTCTGATCATTCACCTAATGATTGTAAAGAATTTGAGATTTTATCTGACTTGCACGTTAACAAGTCAGCTTGGATGCTAACAGAAGGCAAAAGACTCCCGGATCAGAAACAAAGGACAGTTTATTATTCACAGCAATAGCTGCAGCCAAAATATCAACATTTGCCTGAATCTCAGTTCCTACAAAAAAGAATTATGAGGTCCAGGTGACATATGTGCATGCAATGGGTTACATTAGAGAAAAGGAATCCCAAATTTAGAAACTGTCAGTCTTTCACAATTGGTTGTAAGCAAGCTTGCCCATACTTTGTCCCAGAGATAGACATTATTTTTTATTGCTATTATAATAGACAACAAACAAACCTGCTCTCTGCTCTGGAAGGAGAGATATCTCTGTCTTCTAAGGTTGTTCTCTACATAAACATATTTGAAAATATAATCAGAACAAAAGTCTGTCAGTGCTTCTACTCACAAGAAATGCAGAAACATTAGATGTCCATATAGAATTGTCTTGTAGTAATTATGCACACCAGATTATAAACTGTCATGAACCAGAACAAAGCTTAATTTTTCATCACCATACCTTCAATTTCTTTTTTTTAAATTTGTTAAATATTTATTTAGTTTTGAGAGAGAGAGAAAGAGGACAAGTAAGGCAGGGGTGGAAAGAGAAGGAGACACAGAATCTGAAACAGGTTCCAGGTTCTGAGCTGTCAGTACAGAGCCCAACACAGGGTTTGAACCCACAAACTGTGAGATCATGACCTGAGCTGAAGTCCAATTCTTAACCAACTGAGCCACCCAGCCACACCACCATACCTTCAATTTCTAGCACAGTGCTTGGGACACAGAAAAAGGAGCTAATTTTACTGAGGTCTTATCATATGCCAGGGCGTTTCAAACATTGCATGTGTAAATTCAATCCTAGCAACTACCAGGATATTTACAAATATTATCTGCACTTTATATATGAGAAAGCTGATGCCAAAAACATTTAGCAACTCATTTAAGATTTTCTATTAACTAATAGTTAAATCAACTAATAAGTAACTCAACTAATAAGTGGTAGGACTTAAATATGCATTTCTTGAAGAAGTGAATTGAATGAATAGATGGATAAATAAGTCTGGAACAGAAAAGAAACATCTGCAATTTATATGCATTGAACTGTGTACCAGACTTCAATTTTGAGTTTGAATACAGTGCAGTTCTGTCCCAGACCTCACATACTACTAAAACCGGAGTAAAAGCAGAGACTAATGCATATTGTTATAGTATCTGTTGATTTCTGGAACTATAATCTACTCAGAGACTCTACATGTAAGTCTGTGCTGTAGCATGTCTAATTGAAGCTTTGTTGTCTAGGTTTAATTTGCCTGACTTGGCCAAATTTCATGGTAAAAGACTAATTCTATCTGAAAAAACATGAGAATTTATTTCATACTTATTGTTCTTAGCAGTATGTTCACTGGCAGAACATTAAAAACAAGTAGAATTGCTCTGTTTTATTAGCTGTGGAATAAATGTACAATGGAAAAACTAGCTCATGACTGAAACAGAGAGAAGTCATTTCTGTGTTATGTCGCTATCCCTGGATGTAGACAAAACTGTAGCAACACATACATACACACTATGTCTTGATTTTTGTTTTTCAAAAAATGCAATCTGTTTATTTCTAATCTTCCCCTTTACAGAATTATCTCTTTTGTCCAGCTATAAACATAAATTAGCATGTACTGGGGGAGAAGGAGATTGAAATTATGTATTGCTACATATCAACAGGATATATATGTGGACAGTAAGGTGGGAGAAGGGAGGGAAAAGTTCAGAAAATTAGGGGAAATGTACCGATAATTCAACACCACAACATGCAATCATTATCAATTAATATGTATATTTTTTCAGTGTTTACTTTAAATTATTAATCAATAAATTTACACAATATTTATTGAGCACTTACTATGTGTCAGACACACTTTAAGATACCAGGGACATAGGGGTATACAAAATGATACAGATAAATATTCCTTCCACACATTCTAGAGAGGGTTTTATTAGACAGTATACACTACATTTTGAAAACTACTTTTTATGGGTGGGGGAGAGGGAAAATGGGTGATGGGCATTGAGGAGGGCACTTGTTGGGATGAGTACTGGGTGTTGCATGTAAGCCAATTTGACAATAAATTATATTTTTTAAAAAAGAATGAAAACTGCTTTTTAAACATATAAACATTTACTCATGTTATTCTTTGGTTTTTATAACCATCATCTTTAAGGACTGAATTACTTACCTGAATAGCTAATGAGAAACTATTTTTCTGTAGTTATTGTAAGTTCTTGGTGTATTTTTTTTTATTTTCCTGTTTTTAGCAAATAACATAATAAACATCTTGACAGATCAATTTTTCCTCTATCTTTTGTAAAAGTATATTCTTTCAGTGATATTTCCCCTGTACTTGTGCATGCTGCCTTTGGACCCTGTTCTACTCTTGCCTTGTGCATTTAATACATTGACATTTCTGCCAGCAGAACTGTCACTGAATGACTTCAGAGGTAGCATAGAGGGATGCTTCTGAAATCTCCTTACTCATAGCTGATAGTTGACATTTCAAGATTAAAGTTCCATCTTTGTTCTCCTTTAAAATTCACATACCACTGTAATACTAAAATCTTGCAAATCTATAATCATCCACACAATTTTAAGAATTAATAAGAAGGAGTTCATAGCAGCACTCTCCACAATAGCTAAAACATGGAAAGAGCCTAAATGTCCATCAACAGATGAATGGATCAAGAAGATGTGGTTCATCTATACCATGGAATACTACATGGCAATGAGAAACAATGAAATCTGGCCATGTGTAGCAACATGGATGGACCTTGAGGGTGTTATGCTGAGCGAAATAAGTCAGGCAGAGAAGGACAAATATCATATGTTTGCACGTATAGGAGGATTAGGAGGAACTTGACGGAGGAACAAGGGGGAGAAGAAGGGCGGAAATGGTGGGGGAAAGGGAGAGAGGCAAACCATGAGAGACTCTTGAATGCTGACAAAAACTGAGGACTGATGGATGTGGGGGGGAGGGGGGATGGGCATGGAGGAGGACACTTGTGGGGATGAGCACTGAGTGTTATGTGGAAACTAATTTGACAATAAACTATTTGTAAAAAAAAAAAAAGAATAAGAAGGTAATCTTGGTAAGGTAGAAGAAAGCAGGGCAATGGTGAACACTGTATCGTATGCATAAAATGCAGGGAAGTTAATCTGTGTGTGTGTGTGTGTGTGTGTCCATGTGTAATTGGTTATTTCATTATTACTGTGAAATATCTAGTGTGTGTGTGATTGCTTATTTCATTATTACTATAAAGTATCTAGGATGGGATTTCCTGACATTAAAGAATTCTGTCTGGGGCACTTGGATGGCTCAGTTGGTTGGTTAAGTGTCCCACTCTTGATTTTGGCACAGGTCATGATCCTAGAGTTGTGGGATCTGGCTCCCAGCTGAACTGGACATGGAACCTGCCTAAGATTCTCTCTCTCCCTGTGCCCCTCCCCCATCCACGCATGCTTGTGCATTTGTGTGCACACGCAGACTCCTTCCCTCTTTCTCTCTCTCAAAAAAAAAAAAAAAAGAAAGAATTCTGTCCAAATGTAAGCATGTGTGTAGTTGGCTAGGTAAAGGGAACAGGTGTGGCTCTCATTAGCATGACATTTTTCTTGTCTGAAGTCAATAAATAGGAGTGATTTATATATATCATCAGATTGTTATAATGCTTAAGAGTAAGAAAAAGCTGGGGATGGTGTACTTTCATAGATTGTTACTACCATAAAATCTAGTATAGTTATTTCATTTTCAGATAAAGGAGCTAAGGACTAAAGAAACTGAGAAACTTGAGCAAGCCATAAAAATAGTATAATATTTCTAATTTAATGTCCTTTCAGTTGTAGCTTGCTGCCTCCATACCAGTGTGAGCATTTGGACATTTTGTAGTGGCTTGGAAAAATTCTACTCTTTCATCTTTTGGGGGGAATGAGGAAATCAGTAAATGCTTTTCTTTAATTTTATTTTTCCCTTTTGACTTGGGATCTTAATAATTTTTTCTGAACTATTTTATGAACGTACTTTATGTAAATATGCAACAGGAAGGGAAAAGAAGAGGAATAAAGGAAAAGAGCAGAATAAAATAATTTAAAAGGAAATACAGTGAATTAAATCTTCTTTAATTTGTAACAATATAGAAAACTTTAATTTGTGTTTTTTTATATGAAAATTCAAAACATTGAATTACATTAACAGGAGCCATTCAATTTCTCCTTTGGAGGTCCTATTTCCCAGGACAAAATGGTGCATCTCCCTTTCTTGGTTGGGGGAATTACACCAGGCACAAATTTTGAGTTCGTTAAGGCAAAGTCCTCTCAGTCCTTAAGGAAAGCTAAATATTGTTTTTAATTCTAGTGGATCTAGGCTCTTTTCTAACAGATGATTGTGCTCTTCTCCAAGAGTCTGATAGTCCTCTTAGGAGAGAACAAGGAGAAAAAAAAAAAACAATTTGTGCATTTATTTATGAGGGAGTGAAAGTGTGGGTGAAAATTCTTGGGAATACTGGGAAGTTGGGAAGACAATTCAAAGGAGTGCAGAAATGAACAGTAAAATGCTTCTAAGCACAGTGCCCTAAATGGACACTGCTTTCAGAAATTCTTGGGGCAAGGAGGAAGGAGGTAGGGACAAAGACTTTAGAGGAAGGCTATTCTAATACTCAGGAGCTGAACTAGGCAAGAAACCCATCTTTACCCATCTGTTGTCATTACATGATGGAAATACCTCCCTTGCCTGCTGCCAACTTGTGACTGAGACCAATGAGGCACACATCACTCCCGTCTTCCCAAGTAACATTATTCGGTTGTTCCACTACGTTGATTGCCCACAAATTCCCAGGATATCTGTATGCTGATGGATTATCAATCACTTACTAATGAGAAGAAATGTGTCTGTATTTGAGAGCAGAATGGAATATACCAAACAGGACTAGAGGCATATATATCATTACTCACTTTTTGTAAAAGTTTATCTTTATTTGCTACCAACTTTTCTGAGAAGATGGATGAATACTTGGATAAAAGTATATTTTTAATGACTCTATTTTTTTTTAAATCAATTCCTTTGGTCCTCAAAGGGTTTGTGATTTAGGAAGTGAGAAATAAAAGGCTATAGTGCTTTGTAAGGTACACACTATTAGGTGAGAAGTGACTGGCAATGTTTCTTACTAAAGCTACCTAAGGAATGTTGAATAGACAGAAAGTGTCATGATGTTGCACCAATAAAAAATCTAATTTAGATTCCCTTTTCAAACAGAACAAACTCTTCCCGCCAAAATCTTTACACTGGATAACAGACACAAGATAGGGAAGCCAGAGCATAAAATGTATCCCCTCTGACTGTCTATAGTCTTTAGCAATCAAGAGGACAGAGCTGAAGTTCTATTCTGCTATCTTGGGTTCACGAGGAGAGATTAAGAAAAGTGATTAGCAATAAGCTCTTTATGTAAAAAGAACTTGAGTAGATCAGGCCATATGAGAATGTCTAATACCTCAGAGCAGAAGGGTCTAACGCATATTAGTCCTTGATAAATTTAATTTCTCATCACCCTCCCAGAAAATACCCATAAGCAAGCAATGTGATTTGGCTTTGTTTTGTTTTAAAATATTTACTTAAAAATTAATATGGATATTTCTCTTAATTTACCAGTTCTTCAGCTGAATTACTTTAATCACACAAGAATATTTTACACAGAAATAATTTAAATTATTTTCCCTCATGCTATTATAGCCTATTTTTTACTATTTACTGGATCATTAGTGGAAACAACAAAGTAATCTTTTCCTTCTTTTTCTGTACTTACTATGCTATCTTGGAGAGAGAGAGAGAGAGAGAGAAAGACAGAAAGAGATAAAAAGAAGAGAGCTTATATTTCATTCTTTTTTCTACACTCATCTTTCTGGATAATTATTCATTCTTGAATAATGCATGTCAGTTGAATTTGCACATGTTTACATAATTTATAATTGCCAGAACACAGTTTTGTGCAACTGGCAAATTAAAATATTATGCCCATTAAAATGTACATTCCTTATTTAGATTATGCAGTGTTTCTTAGGGAATGAGCGTGACTCAAAAGCATTTTATAATTATTTATTGATGTAAAACATAAACTCCAAGACAGGCATTATATTCTGAGGACTATTTCCTCAAAATAAAAATCAAACTTAAATTTGTTATTTGTAAAATTAAATATGTAGTTGTAATTATCAGAAGTTGTATCTAAATTTATGAATTATTGCCCCCCAAAGACTATATATAAATGAATACTTAATATGCCTAATCTCTCTATTAATTTGGTTACATATTTTTAGGTATCTATTAGTTTTTAAGTATGCATATTAAGTAATTTGAGTATGAAGTTATAATTTATTAAGGCATGACTTATTTACATGCAATTTTTCTTTTTAGGGATATGTTTGAGAAACGTATACAAGCTGTGTAACCACCATCACAGTTAATATAGAGAATATTTCTATCATCCTTCCCAAATTCCCTTGTTTGCATTTGTAGTCAATAGGGCTGCCCCTTCAGCAGAGATCTAGAGAGAAGACACATGAAGCAGAGTCACAGTCAACTCACAGCATACCTGTAACCTGAGTGAGAAATTAACATTTGCTGTTGTATGAAATAGATTTGAGTTTGTTACCTCAGCATAAGCTAGAACAAACTGATAAACTTCGGAAACTGCTTCTTTCTACCTTGCTTAACTTCATGTAACATTTGAAATCCATTTCCTTGAATTTCTTTCTTCACTCCCTTGAGCCTGATATAGGACTGTCTTTCATTTCCAACTTCTTCTTTACTTCTTCATCATTATTTTCACTGGGTTGTCTTTCTGCTGCCATTCTCTCCAAAAACACACCTTTACATCACAACTTTACATCTTCATACTAATGTGCTATAGTAGATTTTCAACTAGTCTCACAGCTTTTTTTTTTTTTAATAGTTTATTTCATTTTGAGACAGAGAGAGACATAGCATGAGCAGGGGAGGGGCAGAAAGCAAGGGAGACACAGAATTTAAAACAGGCTCCAGGCTCTGAGCTGTCAGCACAGAACCTGATGCAGGGCTCAAACCCACAGACCGAGAGATCATGACCTGAGCTGAAGTTGGACGTTCAACTGACTGAGCCACCCAGCTGTCCCTAGTCTCACAGCTTTGAATTTATAATCTCTTAATCTAGATGATGTATTCATGATACTATATAAACCTTAAGAAAACACAATAAAACCCTTCTAATATTATGTTTTGTCTAAAACCCCCTAGTAACTACTCACTAATTGTAGGGCTTATCTGACCATCTCACCTCTTATTTACAAGGTACTTTTTGTTGGCTCCCTCCTCTGTCACTTTTATCATTAAAAACATCTTCTGATACTGTACTGAATGAACCTCTCTTCCAATCATGCAGGTATACCCCCGTTTCAGGATTTACAGCAGATATTTCTATCCCCTTTGTGCACTATTTTTTCTCATCATTCAAAATTCGCCAGGACATCTTAAATTCCATTATTGTAGGAAAAACTTTCTACTGATTCCAGTTACCATTAGGTCCTCCAAGCCATGCTCCACAAAACAGCAAGAATGGCCTTTAAAAAAGCACATATTTATCTTCCCTTCTCTCTACCCTACTTAAAATTATTTCACTGGCAGTTAGGATACTGAAATCTTTAGAACTAGATGGATTGGCCTTCCCTACCTTTTCAGCCACTTCTCTTCCCTCTCTAGCATTCTGGTTGTACTGGTTCTCTTTGTTCCACTGAACATCATGCTCCCTTCCACTGTGGGATCTTTGTGCTTGCTATTCTCTCTGCCTAGAATGTTATTCTTTTATCTCTCTTTTCTAGTTAAATCCTTCCTACCCTTCAGATCTCAACTCTGTTATTACTTTTTCAGAGAAGCCTTCCCTGACTTCTCTAAGGAGGTTCAAATTTCTTAACATATGCTTTTCTAGTACCATTTACCTACCTCCCTCAACATACTTTCCACAATTATAACTTTACATTTATTTGTATGATTATTACATCATCTACCTGTTTGGGCTTCAGCAGTGTAGACCCATATCATGCATAGAACAAAATCTGTACATTATTTGCTCGATGTTTCTCAAAGTCCAGCAGCCCAGGGTATGTGAAGCCTTCACTCAGTATCTCTACTATGCTGATTTGTGGTCTTGTATTAATTTGTA
Source organism: Crocuta crocuta (assembly GCF_008692635.1). Lineage (NCBI taxonomy): Eukaryota > Metazoa > Chordata > Mammalia > Carnivora > Hyaenidae > Crocuta > Crocuta crocuta. Next base: position 11,028,317 of record NW_027531917.1, on the reverse strand, counting down.
ATTTAGATCTGTATCACTCTGTATTGGCATTTCTTCTTGTTTGCATGCCTCATCATTGTACCAACAAACACAGACACCTAGACTAGTTCTATGCTGTTTGTTGAATAAATGAATAATCTCTGGTAACTTTCAAATATGAATACTATTAGATTGAAGGTTAGTCAATGTAGCAAAATTAATACCAATATGCAGCCACTTCCAAAAATTTTAGTCCAGTTTCATTTAGATATTCAAATAAAGCTGTTTAAATAAAACTACTAAATGTTTATATCATCAGCCCTATGATTAAGGTTGCCAGATAAAATTTCAATCATGAACAATTTTTAATTGTACATTCCCAATATTGTAGAGGGCAGAATTATACTAAAAGTTACCTGTAGTTTATCTGAAACTCAGGTTTAGCTAGGAATCCCTTATTTTTATTTGCTTAGTCTGGCAACCTTAACTATGATACTATACTCCTTGAAATAATAATGGCTGTTTTCCATTGAGTACTGATTGTTAATCACACAGAGCATCAAGTGCTATCTATTGATGACTTTATTTCATCTTTATAACCAAATGATATATACCATATATACCATATATATATGTGTATATATATATATATGTATGTATATATATATATATATATGAACATATATACCAGGCACTTCAGAGACAACAGAGAGACTTTTGGCATGGAGTATTCTGAGTATTTTATAACTATGGTAATCCAAAGATCCAAACATAAGACCCAGAATTAGATTTGTGAAACAGCAAATGAATTTCTGACATTCTCTAAGGAATTTCAGGTCTTTTAGCCACTATATGAATTCTGAATTTACATGAATGTGCTACATATCATTGTCTCTGTAACTTATTACATTGGGTCTATTACTGCCCATGAGTTAACTGTTAAAGAATTTTCTATGACTTAGAGAAAAATCTACTTATAATTTTCATGTTCTGAGGTCAATGTAATGGATATCTCTGCTGGTGACAAAACATCCCCAAGATCAAGTTTTCTTTGAAGATTTATAAAGATTTGCACTATATTCACTATTTTAGTGGTAACTTTCAATATTAACAGACCACCCAGTGCTTTCTAGTGGAATCATGTAAATACTATGTGAATGGGTCCAGTTTTTTTTAATGTTATTACTTTTGTATCTCTTTTGTAAGTATTAATTCCAATTTCCCTCTCTTTAAATTGAATTGTGAGGTAACTTAAAATAGTTCCTGAGTTCTATCCAAACGGCAGTTTGAGCAAACTGATGGATTAAGTGAATCTTGCGAAGAGTTTAAATATCAGCTTCAAAGATGGTAAGGAAGAAATTTTAAAGAATATCATATATCAAGAATGTTGACCCTTCAAGGTGTTGTGCATTCAATCATCCATTTACAATCTTCTTTCAAAGAAAATGAGACTCCTCAGGTTTCATACAAAGTAAACCTCTGTCCTTCAACACTATATAACTTTCACCAAGCGGTGGGTCTTAGACACAGATTTAAAATGGTTATGTTCCACACTGAGCATATACATGTTCTCTCTCTGGTTTATTTAACTTAGCTCCCTCATTCTTTCTCACCCTCTTCACACCACTCCCATGAGATCTTGTCACTCAGCACACTCAGGGATAAGCTGCCTCTTTCTCTGATATGGTGACAATAATACAAAGACAATAGCACAGGCTCTTGAGACAGACAGACTTGAGTTTAAATCCCAGATCTATTTATTAGCTGTGTGACTAGGTCTAAGTATTTAATCATTCTCTCCCTCAATTTATTCACTTGAAAAATCACAATAATGATAGCATCAGCTTCTTAGGGTTATTGCAAATATTAAGTGGGATAATGCATGAAGATTATAGGTAAAGAAGCAGCAGTCAAAATGTTAACCAATCATTGTTATTATCATTTCATGGTAGCAAAATATTAATAACACTTTATAAACAAAACAAGTCCCAGTTTTTACTTGTCTATTAGTACAATCTAATCTCTCCTCTCAAGTTTCCTATCAATAAGCTGCTATTCCTTTCACACTTCAAATGTACCAAAGGAAAGCTATTAAATTTCATAGTATCAGTAAAAAACACAGAGCAGCACACATTGCCAACTTTGCTCACTTCTATCCATTCCCCATATGTCAGTACTCTAACAGGACTGGACTTGTACTTGAGCATAGCCTCCAAAAAGTAAATTAAATGTATTCATTTGCATATGATCAAAAGTAAACTTTTCCAGTATAAAACTCTCTCTCTTGATTTAGAAGAGAGAATTGGAGCAAATATTTTTCATTTTGTTCAAACTATTATCAATGGGTTTCACAAAGTATGGTAGAAGTTCAGTGCTCTCCGGTGAGAAATACATTAATTCTGTTTCTTCCCTGTTGAATCCCACACCACAGCCCTGCCATATTTTTTTTTTTCAACTTGATGGAAATATTGTCTATTCATTCATATATCAATAGAAATTCCATCAGATCTGGGACATAATTACTCAGATCAAAAAGTCTTTCTGTCTCTTTCTGATTCTGTCTCTCTCTGCCTCTCTCTTTCTGTCTTTCTCAGTCTTCAGACCTCATCATCTATAATGCATCATTCTTTTAGGACACAAAAACATAATTTTCCCTTTGTAGTAGTAGTAGTAGTAGTAGTAGTAGTAGTAGTAGTAGTAGTAGTAGTATGTAGATATGGGAGACATCCATGTATCTCCACACCAAAGAAACTTGTAAAAGTCCATATGTGCATACTCATTAGGTAGAGTTTCACATGTCTACATCTTAAAAATTGTGTCAGTGTTTGGAGTAGCAGATATTTTGCCACAAAATAAACTATGGATATCTTTATGATCTGCAAACTGATTATGGATCCACAAGCAGCTGCTTATGGTAATTGCCACAATATCTCCATATTGATACATTCTTTATTACAATAAATGTAATGTAAATGTTATTAACATATAATTTCTGCTTGAAACCCTCCTTTGTAGGAAAATAGTGTTTGAGAGGGTGGCACTGGTTACTGTTAAGTTGTATCTTTTTTATTAAAATAAATACCCACAGGGCCCTTATACAAAAACTCTGTGCTGAATAGTTGAAAAAATGGAAAACATTAATATGCATATGAAGCATTCAATTCTTAAATCCATTCCTTTGATAAATATTTGTTAAGAAACTACCACAGTTCAAATTTTGGGCAAAAAAGGATCCAGGTTTCTATTTTCATGTATTTTGCAGTCTAAAGAAGATACATATTAACTAAATAACCATTATTTTCATTTATACAGTTCTTTGAAGAAGTTTTATTGGTTCTGTCAATGTGCATTAGACTGAATGGGGAATGAGGATGAATCAAAAAAAATCTAAAAACCTAGAATTATCACTTTAAAAAATAAAAATTACTAGATAATCATCTGGTCTGCTATCTTTTTAACTAAAAATGGATTTCCCATGTGTGTTTATTAGCCTTTCATATATAATTGTAGAAAATTGTAGTTATCTGTATTATGCCTGGATTAAACCAGGATTTTCCGTGAAGAAAAATGTGTATTCTGAAATCTACTGCTTTCATCAATTGGGGGGTATTATAAAATTTCTTTAGGAGGATCATAGCTCCAAAATTGTAATGTGAGTTAATGAACAAGTATGATTTTATATAGTGATATCATGTGAAGTTTCTTTGAATACCACTGATTTAGGACTATAACTCAGGTGTAATGAAGTTGAAGTTATGACCAGAAGATTACTTCTATTGGAAAGCCAAATGCGTAATGGAAAAGAACTCCAATTCATAACTCAACAACATGTTATTAAGCTCTTCATTTGGGCTAGATCCAGGGCTTTCAGTTTATTATAATAGTAACTATATTTCTCTGGGGGAAATCAGGAAGTTTTCCCCAAAAGAATATTTTTACCAGGTTTTTTTTTTTTTTTTTTTGCCAGGTTTTTAAGTGTGAATAGATGCTCCTCAGATAGAGAGGAGGCAAATGAACATTCCAGGGCAAACCCATGGAAGTACTAAGAGCACTGCATGTTCAGAAAGCAGAAAAAAAAAATAGAATGATTAGGAAACAATAGTGGCACTTTTGTATACCATACTAAGGAGTACAGACTTCATTATTTTCAGTGCTGAACCAGCAGTGATATTCACATAGCAGAGTGACAAGATCAGATTTACTTTTAAGAAATTCTTCTCTGCTGTTAGTGTGAACTATATGAGGACTGGGCAGAATACAGTCAAACAGGAAGATAACTAGAGCAATAATCTAGCTAAGAGATCATTACCTACATAATTCATAATCTGGAATTATTACATCTATGGTAGTTATTCCTAATGGGAAAGAACATGGAAGTTTAATGCATACAGGATTGTCAGATTGTTTTAGACCGATAATATTTAAGCATAGCACCAACTTGACTACACTAAGTTAACATCATGGGTGAACAGTTTTTGACCAGAGAAGCAAGAAGCCATAGCTCATGAGATATCACCTTCATAACCAGCATGGATTTTGATCTGAGACCCAAACAATAAAAACCAGGTTTCAGATTTTATATAATTTCTTAAACAGCAAACGAAAACTAACATGTTTCAGCCTATTTATGTTCCTGGTCTTATCTTTTACAGATGACTTGCATTTCCATTTTTCTTAAAGCTGTAGTCACCAATGTCAGTTTCTCAACAGGGGCAGCTGGTAGACTCTCAGTTGCTGGGCAAACTCTCTGCTTTCAGTTTCTAAGCAACATACTCTGCATGTGGTCAGAGTTAAAGTTTGTTGTAGTCTGGGGTGTTTTGGCTTCTGCAGAAAGTTTTCTTTTTGTTTGTTTTTTTTTAGTTTTCAACCATGCTTATTAGTAATTTATCATCAACCGCATAAAATTGTCTACCATAAGGAAAAGTTGCAGGTCTGAAAGAAAACAAAGACATGAACAGTACTTTTCTGAATACTGATCTGTACAGAGTTAGATTCACTCATGCTATCCTTTGAGCCAATTTTCCTGCTTCTCTGACTTAATATTTATCTGTGTACTTATTTCACTTGTTCTTCAAGAAAATCAATGATATCTTTCCAGGCATACAAGGTAAAATGGGGAGGATCTCCTTTCGGTGTGCTACTAAATTCTCTAATACAACCAGGTTCAATCCCTGCTGAGGAAAATCAAACCCAATTCCCTATTGTCATCAAGCACTGGCTGCTCTGTTGGGAGAGAAAAACCTTCTAAACACACATTAAGTGCATGCATGCATTTCCTCTGGCTCTGGAATGCAATAGAGCCTGAAAAGCCTGTAGAATAATCTCAAGGATGTTTATTCCTGTGCTGAATCTTACTTGGGGACTGGGAATTTGGATTGATCTTTGTTGATCTGAAGCACTTATTTATTCTTCCAGGCTATGAAATATCAGAAGATCTAATCATGGAAGATAGTGATTTAACTCTGCCTCTCTTATCTCAAACACATGCAGATGTTCCCAGAACACAGCCCTTGAACCAGACTTCTCTCTTGGGAAGAATGGGGTCATTAACTTATATGCTATACCAGGGAGCAAAATGAAGTTTTGAAATAATGTTGGATTGGAAGTCAGAAGACCCTCCTCCCTCCTAGTAGATCACTATATACATTCAAACTCCTTTGCATTTCTCTCATATCAGGTTCCTTCTTATTTTCTGGTTGATCAGATCCTCATTTGTACCTTATGATCCATCCATACTAGTCTATCTGTAGTTCAATGAAAACACAATGCTCTTTCATGCTTCTTCTAATTTTCTTCTACGCATCTAAATGGTCTTTATCTCTCCTGTTTACCTTTTGAGTCTTCACTTTTCCTCCAAGATGTGATTCTGAAGTTACTTCTCCTGTGAAAATCATTTCAATAACACATCCTTATTCTCTTTCAATTCCAAGATCCTTGCTCTAAGCTGCACATAGAAGCTATTTGACACATATTTTTAGAATGGAATGCAAGAAACTTTTGGTTATAACTAGTTTTAATTAATTAGGTTATGATTTTGAGCAGATTTCTTCATAAGCTTCCACATCTGTAAAAGAGGTACAAACTAGATGATATCAAAGATTCTGTGGTAGGTATTAGAGTCATTAGGGCTGTTCATGAATATTCTCATCCTTCACTTATCAGATCTATGTTGGGTGGAAGTATGGCATGGTCAGGTGACTTTAGTGGAAATGACACATGCTCCTTAGCAATGTGAGACACTGCACTGCCTGCTTCTTTCTTCTCCCTCCCTTCCTTGTAATGATTGAAAGCAAGGGTTGAAATAAAACTGTGCACTATGATGGCCTATGTTCGATAAATAACAGGAGTTAAAAACTTGTTTCTCAGGCTTCAGAGTTGTACCACAGTATAATATAGTCTTTCCGAAGTTCAACTCTCACATTTCATGATTCTATTTTATGTAAGAGAAGATACACACTTTGAATACAAGTCTAAAGTCGGGTCATAAAAGTTATGGTTTCCAAAAATCTATTACATTAATATGTACTATATAAGAGTTATTTTAAAACTATCAACAACACTTGAAGCATTAAAATGTGCTTCTATTTAATGTCAGTAAGCAATTACAATAAAATAAAAAGACTTCAAAATTAGTTTTATGTAAACCATAAAGAGAAACGGGGTAGAATGGGAACTATTTTCCTCTTCTGCATTTAATTTATAGTCAGAAAAGATGGTTTAGTTTCTATATTTTGGAAAACAGTGTTGCACATGGACTTAATTTTACTAAAAATGCAGTGTTTGTATATATTATTTTCCAAGTCATTCCTCTTTCCATGAAATGTGGCTAATTTTTCCCTTTTTTGCTGTAATACATTTTCACAATTTCATGCGTTATATGGTAATGTTTTTTAATATTAGAGACATTTTTAAAATATATTTTCCAACTTTAAAGCTATCACCAGAACGTCAGACCAATGTCAAAACAATCCAAATAAATATTTTAAAAATTCAGGCATCCATATGTTCCTAATTTGAGAGACCAGTCATTTGAGTAGATTGAAAAATCAAAAGATGGCTTTTATTTTTAAAATTTTATTCAGAAAGTTTTATAATGTCAGATTTGAAAAAATACATTTTCTCTGGGAAAATCCTTTAGTTGCTTATCAATAAATCACAGCCTCTCTTGCCATTAGTTATAAAACTTTTTGCTTTTTCTAAGTAGACTCTGTGTTGGCAGAAAATGAAGATGCTAGTCGTTTTCGATTTATAATACTTATCCAAAACACTTATATCTGCACTTTTCTTCATGCTAACTAATAACAAAGTAGTCCTATTTTCATAGTGAAATCTGAATCATACTCCTTCATCATATACCAAGGTTTGAAAAGGCCATTAAGAACAGATTTGTGATTTGACAAACTGAGTTCAAACTTCTAGTAGTCAGCCAACCAGCTGAAATCCTTGGAAAATTACTTACCTTCTAGAAGCCTCTGATTCCATGTTTAAAATTTAGGCAGTGATAATTATCTGCTTCATACGTTTGTTATGAGAGATAAATGGGATATGACATTTAGTTCCAGAACTATGGGTTCCAAAGAGCCATTTTGCTTTGTTCATTCTGTACTTCCAGTGCCCACCATGCCTAACAAGGAGGAGGTTTGTATAATGTTTGTTGAGTCAATGATTGAATAAAGATGAACACATGGATCAATGATTGAATAAAGAACTTTTCAAAATATACAATATATTGGATAAGTTCTATAAATGATAACTATCATTATTACTATTCCAAGGTATACTCTCTACTTTTACCCTTACACTCACCCAAGATTTTGTGGTTTGGCTCTTTTAAGAAAATGTTTTGATCAATTTTTCATAATTTTGATAAATCAAATGCTATGACCTAAGACCTGGACTACTACAAAGAAGAAATCCTTACATAGTTCTGATGAAAAGTCATTCATACTTTTCAGTATTCTTTACTTTCAGCATCTTTACTTTCAGGATATGATTCACTTTAAGATATGTTCATTCTACTGACTGTAATGAAAATCTGAAGTCTGATAATTAGAACTTATTTTGTGTAAGATGTTGTAAGACCCATATTTGTCCAGATTTCTTTTCTTTTCTTCACCTTCCTAACACTTTACTAAATGTTCCTCAAATACATCCCCAAACACTCAGCACATGAACACAGATACAATCTCTTCCTCCTCTTAAAACTACCTTTCAAGAGGCTGGGGACAAGTTTGACAAGATCATACCATGGAAAAGGCATTAGCATATAACCACACTTGTTTTTTGCCTCACAGTGTTGACCATTTCACTTGTGGACTGTAAAGACTTAAAACACTGAATACCACACACCTCCTGGAGTTGAGCTCTTTCATAGGCTGGGATTCCTGGCTCAGGGATTTTGCTATCCTATGAAGTTCTGTGATGAGCCAAAAAAGTAATGAGCAGAACTTTGAAATCCCTCCTGTGTCATGCTAAATGAGGATAACAGAGCAAAGGCAATTCTTTGGGATGGAAGGCAAACCCAGAAACCTGTGGCTATGGTAAAATCCCTCCTAAACCCAATGATTACCAAAATTATGTTTGCAAATCTTGAAGGAAAGAGTAAAGGAATAAAACAGCATATATATTTGTTGTCACCATATATATCTCCTCAAATATTCCACCTTTGTACACTAACATTTTATCATTTTATGCTATTCTAGAAGTATTTGCCAGTGTGGCAGTACCTGGGTATCTATGTTTTACAGAGAAAACACTCCTTTCCTTTTAAAATAAAGCTAAAACCCAACTGGGATGTAATAGCCACTTTGAAATTAGTCCTGTAAAGGACTTTTACAACTTATGTGAAGAAACACATTCTCCCCCTCTTGCCCCCTGTAAATAACTAGCAAAATCCACAGCAACATACTGAATTATAGGTAACAAGAATAAAGGATGTCAGCTCATTCTAGTCCAGAATTTCTTTAGGAAAAGTGTACAAATTGTTTTAACATGTCCATACATCTAAATTATTACAAATTTTATTGTTCTTGGTTACCGGGCCCAAAAGTAATAAAGTCACTCTTCAGGATAGGGACAGTGTCTGGAGTCTGGCTGCCTGAAGCAAGAAAGCAGGGATGTTACACACGTTTGCTAAAATTCTCAGAGTCCTACTAAAATATGTTAATGCAAGATTTTGATTTTTATAACAAATGAGAGGAACTCTTTGTTTTCGGCCCATGGATATTTCCCACTGCCCACTAAAATGTCTGGTGCACAGTGAATGTTGCTTAATGAATATTTATGAAGTAAGTGGCTGGAAGAACACATTCTCTGGTAAATTGATTAAACAGGATATCAGGATTAATTTATAGTTATTCAGTTTCCCAGAAGTTTGTGAACAACTCTAGAGCACATCACCTTCATCCTTTTCATTTTAAATATGGAGAATTTGATGCCCAGAAAAATGTAGTATCAGCTACTTATCCTCAAATGGACCACTATCACATTGTCCTGAGGGATCTGGAGATGTTATTCCAGAGAACCTGGCCTACATGCCCAAGTGTACGAAGTAAGAGCCAGATACAGCACTGGTGAAGAATTTTACCCCAGGTTATATCACACATTTCAGAGCTGTTAAAAACCAGTTCTCCTGATGCTCAGGTCAGTTATTTTCTTTTAGTGCCGACTGTGGTCCAGTTTTGCAATAAGAAATTCCTCTTATTAAAAAAATACATTGGTCCCCCCCTTACCTGTGGGAGATACATTCCAAGCCTCCCAGTGAATACATGAAAAAGTGGATAGGAGTGAATCCTGTGTATTCTATGTTTTTTTTCCTATTCATATATATCTATAATAAAATTTCATTTATAAAATAGGCACAGTAAGAGATTAACAGCAATAACTAATAATAAAATAGAATAATTATAGCACTAACAGTAATAGAAGATATGTAAATGTGGGTTTTCTCTCTCTCTCAGAATATTTTATTATACTATATTCATCCTTCTTCTTGGTATCACACGCGATAAAAAAAATAGCTGCATGATGAGAGGAAATGAAGTGAAAGACATAGGTATTGTAACGTAGAATTAGGCTCCTGCTGACCTTCTGACAATACTCAGAAGGAGGATCTCTGCTTCCAGACTCTGGTTGACTGCAGGAAACTGAAATCATGGGAGAGCAAAACTGTGGGTAAGTGGGGACTATAGTATCTCACAATGCTCTCCTGTTCTTCCTCCCACTTAGACCATAAATCCAGAATCAGTCTGAGGTTTCCTTCTGCTCTAAGCAGCTTACTTTCCAATGGCTGCCTGTGTTTCTTCCTTTACCCCCCAACCCGTCCCCCAGTCCTTTCCCAGACCACACTTCCAGTGCCAGTTCCTACAGGAGCTAGCAACTCAGTCAACAAGCATTTAATGAGAATCTGGTCACATGTGCACTAATTTGCAGTGTTCACAATCCTTCCTGGTCACACATTGGAGTTGGGGTAGTTGGGTGAGGAAGTTTATAAAAGGCCAGGAAACTCTAGGCCATGCTTTCAACTACAACAAATATGTTGTATTTCTAGGATTAGGTTTTGTTACCTCTTGGAAGAAGAGCAAGAATTTAGAAGAGTCAGTTCTGCCACTATTAATAGTCAACTTGCCTTATGCTGTAAATCCAGACTTCAAACATCATTACAGTCCCTAGTATATTCTTCTGCTCAAAAGAAAGTAACTTAAATGATTTTTCAAAGCCATATTTAAGATAACCTTTAAATCTAAGCAGTTTGGGGGAATAGAGAAAGATGTTTTGTTTATTAACCAAGTATTTTATATCAAATGAAAGTTTGGGAAGGTGTTCTTTTAGTGAATATGTATGACCTGTTTTTCTCCTGAATGTGGAAAACTGGATGCACCACAACAATACAAAAGTTTCAAATTTGACATTTTATTTTTCTAGGTATTTAGCAAATGAATATATAAGAGAATTTTCAATCCATAAAAAAGAATAATTTTCTTAGGTAAAAAGATTCTAGGAAGAGAAGTTAAAAATAATGTGGAATTGCACCAATTTGCCAGTTTAATAGACATGAACAAGATACAACTCATTTACAAAAACTTGCTATTTTTATTCTAACAGTACAAAGAATAAAAAGAGATGGTTTCTAGTGGTTTCTGAAGACTACAGGTAGTATGTATGTGGGAAGAATAAAAATCCTATAGACTGATAAATAGGAAGCTCAGGCCTCAGGCGCCTGGGTGGTTCAGACTGTTAAGCATCTGACTCTTGATTTGGGCTCAGTTCATGGTCTCACTGTTGGTGAGATCGAACATTGTGCTCTCTGCTGTCAGCATAGAACTCATTTCAGGTCCTCTGTCCACACTCCCCACCCCTGACTTCCTCTGCTCATGCTTTCTCTCTCTCAAAAATAAACATAGAGAGAGAGAGAGAAAAAAAAAAAAAAAAGCTCAGGACTGAAGACCACTTAAAGCCAGCCATAACCTAAGACTGCCTCCAAATAGAACAATGGCCCAATGGTACATTCACTCACTTCATGTGAAAAAAACAAAAAAATTTAGCACTTGAATCTTCTTTAAATATTCCCAAAACAGAGGCAAAAATTAAACAATGCAACTGCAACATCTGAGTTTTACTCACTTTATTTAAATATGTAATTCTGTGCTGTGTTCATCTGGGAATGTAAAAAGACTATGAAAGAGTTATTAAAGTGAATGGCAGCTAAATGCTTAGTATATTATAAAACATAGGCCAAGGGATACTTGATCATGGTCTCCTGTCAACAATTCTCCCTCCAGAGAATATAACCTTATGCCACCTGAAAGGATCATGGATTGATTCTTGACATATATATATATTTTTCTAACCTACCCTTGACTCAAGTGTAAGAATTCTGGAATGAAGTATAGACCTCTCCAAACCATAATATACTTGGCATCTTCCTACATGTTTGGTGAGAATATATTAGCATCAAGTAACTGAAAATTATAATCCTGACACAGTTCAATGGGGACTTTAAATTCTTTGGAAAACAGAGTGGTGTAAAATCAATAAATAAACCAAAACATCTTCAAGGGATCTAGTATGGTGAATATACGTAGATAAACAGTTGAAGAAGTTGATGCTTCTTAATGACTGAATTTTCTGGTGCTCCTTGAGTGCCTAGGCAGGACTATAGGTCTTAACCATCATAGTAACAAGTCTTATCCATGTCATTTCACGTGTTTAATGCAACCTTCTTTTCCACATTGGAAAATTATGTTATAGGAGTGGGCAAGTGTGTGTGTGTGTGTGTGTGTGCACGTGCACGCACACATGTGCAGCTGAGCACATGTTCATATGATGGAGTATGAGCACATGTTCATATGATGGAGTAAGGTGTTATTTTCAAATAAAATAATTGCAGAAATGTAGAAACATTAGTACGCTAATATTGAGGTTTTCCAGGGAGCATATTATCCTCCCTATCAGTGAAAATATGAAGAATGGTGTTGTAGACAGAATTGTGGTAGACAGAATAGTGCTCCCCTAAAGATATCCACCCTAATGCCTGAAACCTGTGAATATGTTAGCTTATGTGGCAAAAGGAACTTTGCAGACATGATTAAGACTAGAAACTCGAGGTAGGGAGATTATTCTGGATTATTAGGTGGGGCTCAATCGAATCACAAGTATTCTTATAAGGGGGATTCAGGAGGATCAGAGTCAGAGAAGGAGATGTGACAATAGTAACATGCTTAAAAAAGATTTGAAGATGTTATATTGCTGACTTCAAAGACTAAAGAAAAGCTACAAGCCAAGGAATTCAAGTTGCCTCTAGAAGCTAGAAAAGGTAAGAAATGGACTCTTCCCTAGAACCTCCAGAAGGAGTATAGTCCTTGATTTTAATCCATTTAGTCCTTTTTGAACTTCTGAACCTCCAGAAGGAGTATAGTCCTTGATTTTAATCCATTTAGTCCTTTTTGAACTTCTGGACTCTAGAACTGGAAGAAAGTAAATTAGTGTTGTTTTAAGCCATTAAGTTTGTAATAATTTGTTACAAGAGCATAGGAAAATAATGCAAATGAACACTGTATATTGAATGAGAGCATCTCTGGAGCTACACGACTTAGATCTGAATCCACATTACTGTGTGACACTGACCAATTTAATTTAAATTTTTCTGTATCTCAGTCTCTTCGTCTGTAGAATAGGAATAATGATACTAACTACTTCATAGGGTTAAGGCAGGGACTAAAGGAACTAATATATGTAAAGCACCTAAAATATGAGCTTAGAATGAGAAAATCACTATACATGTATTATTAATTACTATAAGAACTGGAGCAATTGGGTGTATCTGGTAATAAATTGATTCTATGTAGCTTCCACCTGCTAAGTAGATGAGTGAATTCCAGCTTGATCCATCTACAAAGTGATTTTCTATCTACAGGGTAAGGAAATACATTGCCTCCTAGTTATTATTTTCCAGTTTTACTGGAATGGTTCATGGCCTATATCCTACCACAACGCAGGGCAAAGTTATTTCAAATCTTTCTGAGACAAGAGGAGTATATTCAAGATTTCAAAATTAAATCAATGGAGAAAAAGTGCAATAAAAGGCAAACTGAAATCAAATATAAAGTCAGAGGCAGAGAAGATGTCAACTTCGAGCAGCACTGAAAATATCAGATATTGTTGCCTGATTCAAGGTTGAAGAAGGACAGTGATAGAGAAGTAGGGAAGGCAAATATTTGAAAATCTATACAAATTTATCTAAATCATGTTTTGCGGTCATGGAATTTCCCTAATCTGCTTTTAGTCCAGAAATCTTCCAGAAATCCCAGAATCTCCTTCCAATAGTCAACTGTTCATCTCTACAAATCTCCTCCCTGTATTCCTTATCTTGCTTGATTAATTACACTAACATTCCATTCAGAAACTGGGAGATATCATCAACCTCTCCCTCATAACTAATGTCTAACTTGCCAAGTCTCATCAATCCACATGTCAAGCAAATCTCAACTGCCTTCTATCTCCATTCCTGTGGTTTAAACCATAATAGTTCCTCATCAGCTTCTTAACTGGTCTGTCTGCCTGTGTCCTCAACACCTTTCAAAGAATCCTACACATTCTACCTGAGTTATCATTGTAAAAATCAAATATGTTCACACCACTCCTCTGATTAAACTATTTTAACAGATCTTATCAACTGTAGGACTAAACCAACACTCTTTAGTAAGGACTTTAATATTCCAGCTGTGTCTACTTTTCCATCCTTATGGCTCTCTGTCTGCTAATTCCTAGGTGACTGTACTCTAAGTTATCTCTTGATCTTGCTCAAACATACAATTCTCTCTCATCCTTTTACAGGATTGTATTTACTCTTCTTTTTCCTAAATGTTCCTCATCCATTATACATCTGGCACATTCTTATTCATCTTTCAAACTTTGTTAAACGTTGCCACCTTTGCAAATAGCATGAGTATTTTTCCCTTACTGCAAGATGTTTGTAATGTGTGTGTTAATAGCTGGTATGAATCTCAGTTAAGTATGCAAGAACTCAGTGTGCAAGAAATATATATTACCTTTTTGTAACGCAAATTAATTTTATTTTCAGCACTCATTTTATCAATGTAGGAGAAAAACTGTTTTAAGTCAGTTCAGGCTCCCTGCCTCTTTCCTGGGGTTGTTTTAAGTTTTAGGAGACTTAAATAATTCCAAGTACTTAGGGGTGGGAACCACATTTTTAACTCTTGTATCCATGCCTTGCTGCACGTAATCCTTAGTCATCAGACCATTTAGCTGAACACTGAAATTCCTACTCTTGTAGTCCTTGCAAGTCAGTTTGTTATTGCCTATTAATACAAACTGCTTCCATGACATGTTAAGATCACAGAAATTGCTGGCACAATTTCTATGGTTTCTAGGCCAGAGGTCATCATCCCAAGACTCTAACCATAGGCAAGAAGTACATGATCAATCTCTTTCTCCATTTCCACAACCCTTCCAACTTTTGTTCTTATAACATCTTCTCCATTTCCCTTCTCTCCTGTTGGGAGAAGTCATGGAAAAGGAAATCATTTCCTCTTCACATATCTTTATCTATATCTCAAATGTTCTCCCTAACACTCAAGGCCTTAAGTATCTGAAAACCAAAGGTAAGAAAAAGCTCAAATACTTTCTCTTTTTAAAATTATTTTTGTTCGGGGCACCTGGGTAGTTCAGTCGGTTAAGCGTCCGACTTTGGCTCAGGTCATGATCTCACGGTTTGTGGGATTGAGCCCCACTTTGGGTTCTGTGCTGACTGCCAGTTCAGAGCCTGGAGCCTGTTTCAGATTCTGTGTCTCCCCCCTGTCCCTGACCCTCCCCTGTTCACACTGTCTCTCTCAGAAATAAATAAACATTAAAAAAAAAATTATTGTTTTGGTGGTTGTGTCTGTTGTGGTCCCTGTGTTTCTGTTTTAACACTCCCCTCCAGGAATGAGGAAGACAATAAAGTCTTTCTGCTGACTTCCAGAGGAAGGGAAAGAATAAATCCAGGTGGGAAACACAAAAGGAAACATAATATCTTTACAATAGTATCCTGCCCTACAGCACAACTAAGATATGAAACAGTGACAAGTGGCAGGGTCCAAATCCACTAATTTCTACCAAAGCTGTTTCAGGACAAATTGTAAAGTGGAAGAAGTTGGTCTTGGGACATCATATCTCTTCCATCATCTCATCAATCAACTTGCGTCTCATTTTGGTTTGCTGATTTCCTTCTGAATCCACCAAAATATGCTTCCAGGGAAAGGTTCATTCAGCAGTTATTTACCACTAATTATGAAAGGATTAATAGTAGTAAATTCACAACAGTTCATTTTTGCATGTTATCTCGTACACATTATAGAAATTACATCCATAAGCTAATGTGGGGAGGAGCAGGGAGAGAGTTATGAAGGAATATATAGTCTGATTCTGAAGGAAAAAAAAAAAACCTTTCTCTTTTGTCCATGATGCTCAAGGGGCCAGACCAAGAAGCTAGCTAAGAAAACAGACATACATGAGATTACACCAGCCACAAATTTCGTTGTCTGCTTGTAGGCAATCAGAAAACATAATTGCTAGTAATTCTTTCTTTGACTAACTTGTTATCTAGTTGTGCCAGGGGTCACTTTGGGTTCACTTACTCATCATAATTTGGAAGAATAATTTTGTGGGCTTTCTCTAACTGCCAAGCTCCAGCTGCCAGGTTTGATTTACATGGTTACAAAGATAATATATTTTTTTATTATTCCCATATGACTGTTTATGCATAAGGAGTTTTTATACTATCATGGTATAATGAAATATGCTAAATATATAAAAACATTCCTTTTTAAACATATTGGGCATATTAAGCCAAAAATTACCAATTTTCAGAAAAAATGTGCCTAAAGATATGATTGTAGATAATGCCCAGGCCCAGGAAAAAATGTCACTTTTATAGAAAAGAAACCAAATTATTTATTGTTAGTAGTATTATTAAACATATATATTTCTAATTCTTTATTACAGTTGGTAAATATTATTTTTAAATGGACAATTTCTATATAGAATAGGCAGCAATGAAACACTTACATATTTGAAAGTTTTAAATTGTCATTCCCAAATTTAGAAGCCAAGGGCAACTTTTTGGTTCGTGCATAAGGCCAAGAACAAAACCTTGAAATAGACCCAAACCATCTCAGGGTTTAAATATCCTTGTTTTTCCAGCTGTGCATTCTAGAAGAGCCTACAGATATCTAACAGTTTACATTTTACAGATTTCACTGAAAGGGGAAAAATTGTTTTACATGACAGAAAACTACTTTTGGTAAATATAAATGGAAATAAAACAGGAAGATGCGCTTCAGTGTTTAGTTAAAGGGGATATTTTATCGATTTATAAAATTCATTTTTTATTCTCATCTGATTTTGACTTGAATGGTTTCCAAATCTATTTGCCTACTTTTTCTAGGCTTTGTGATTTCCTTCCTTTAACCTATGGCTAAGGTAGTGCATCTACTGAAAAATTTCAGACCCCCATTGTCTTAAGAGAATTTGGCTTATCACTAGTGTACTGTACACTTCTCAGTTCAAAAGATAGAAACATATCCACACTTAAGAAAGGCATTAACTTACTCTACTTGCCACCTTTAAGAGAATTTAAATCCCTTTCCAAATAAATTATAAGTAAATTCCATTCATTCAGAAAATCAGTTACCTCTAATCAAAAAAAATAAATAAATAAACCTAATTTATTCCTAGTAGTTTTCCCTCATTGTTTAACGCTGACTAATAGGCAGAGATTATATTTGCCACAGAGTGATGAAAAACTTATCAAAATACATATCCATGCCAGAGCCTTTACTCAATATAATTTCCAAAATTGTGAAAGTCCATTATCTGGAAGATATTAGGAATACATATAGAGAAGTAAATGTCAGGTCTAAATTTTCATAAGAGTTCAGATTAGCATTTTCAAAACAATCTTTAGAGTTTTCTAGATATGTGCTTGGTTTCATAAAACAGTTAAATTGGATTATAAAATTGGTAATGGGAATTTTTATTTCAGCAAATAATTCAAACAGAAATTATTTGATTGACTTACACTTTATGTTACATGTGTATATACCTATACCTGTATCTGTATCTATATATAACTATATTTGTATTGTGTCTATATTTATACAGAAAGATAAAGTAGCATTTGGTTATTGTGTGATACAATCTTTTGTCCACTAGATGGGTCTCACTTTCATATTTTTCAAAATAAGACACCTATTTTTCCATATTCATTCTAGCTGACCTCAGAGAGCGACCTGTTGGAGTTAAAAACAATACCTAACCAGTACTCTTCAAAAGTGCCATGGTCACAAATGATCAAAAATGAAAAAAAAAATGAGGAACTATTATGACTGTAACTAAGGATAAATTAAATAACAATTTAAGACAATATGAAAGCTTGGATCCAACCTTAGAGCAGACAAAAAGACAGTAGGACAACAGCTGACATTGATGTCTGTATTTTAGTTAATAGTATTATAGTGATACCAATTTCTGGATTTTGATCATTATATCATGGTTATGTGAGATATTCTTATGAATGGAAGTGAGACGATGAATACGAAAGAAGTCTATTATTTATTTTTAAATTTATTTTTATTTTTTGGGAGAGCTCAACGGGGAAGGGTCTGACAGAGGGGGTGCAGACGATCTGAACCAGGCTGTGCACTGACAGTTTGACAACAGCAAGCCTGATGTGGGGCTTAAACTCACAAACTGTGAGATCATGAGCTGAGCCAAAGTCAAACTCTCAACTGACTGAGTGCCCAGGTGTCCCAGAACTCCACTCTTTTTGTAAGTCTATAACTATTTAAAAATAAAAGTTTTAAAAAATCAATGTTATACAGTTAAAGTGAATGATAAAATAGAAAAAAATAATTATCAGGAGTACTAAGACTGTGGTTACTGAAAAGTAAAAAAGACTTAAGAACTGAGATGCTAGAAAATGCTTACAGTATGTTTTTTAAATCCTGCAGAACATGCTCATTTTTTTCTATGAATTTAATGTGTAGCCTTAGTAGAGATCAAAACTACTGGTTTGGCCCATTGAAACAAAAATTTTTAATCAAGGAAAACAAAGTAATATGGGTATGCTTCATATAGCCTTTTCATCACATAATTTTATAATACTGTATTTTTTCTTTATATTTTGAACTTTTGCTTAGTTAGTACAGATATAGATAATACATGTAGATAGTTTGTTTTCTGAACTTGTGGTTACCTGAAAATTAATTATTCTTGCCTTTGTAAGTAAATATCTAAATCAATTTATAATTATCAGTCAAACATATTTTTCCTCAAATTTTTGAGGTTCCTTTTTAGTTACCTATTTTATTTTTCCTGCCCATAAACTTTTGGAATTATATCTATGTCATAGAGATTTAAAATGTTACTAGTATATATCTAGTATAGGTCTCTTATGATTATTAATATTAATATTATTATTAATGTTATTTGGGCCATGTTAATAATGAATACTTGTAATCTCTAGATATATGCTTTTATTTATCACAGGAAGTTTCATTCTATATAAACTATGGTTGCTTATGTTTTATTTGCTCTGGTTTATTCTTTAGAAACATTTATATGTTGGATCTATATTCACTGTCCTTCATATCTAGTAATACATGACCCCTCCTTACTCTCCTCTTTCCTTCTTTTTTTCCTTTCTTTCTCTTCCCTCTTTCTTTGTCCCTCCCCCACCCCCAACCTTGGCTATTCTTTCTAAATTCTAAATACTTTCATAATTTTTTCTTTATTAATGATTTGGATTGTTTAGATTCTTTGAATATCTAATGCATCAAGTATATTTTGATTTGGCTATTGAATTTTTACTATTGTGTTACTATTCAACTTTGCTTAGGCACATCACAATTGTTTGTCCCTAAAGAATATCATAATAGCTTCTGATATTTGTCAAAGTTATGTATTTCCTATCTTGCTTTAACCTTCATTAGTAATATTTTCTAAATTCTTTTGAAAATTACGACTGCTTGTATGCCACAAAGATACTTTAAAGGGGATATTGATAAACTGCAAAGCTATCAGAAGTTAGCAAAGATGCACAGAACTTTCAAACTGTGGCACATAAGAATGAATAAAAGTATGAAAGATTAAGAATAAAACAAAAGAATCTGTTCAGACTACGTTGCTGCATACATGGATGTACACAAGTGAGAAAAACGGTATAGAACTTATACATGCATAATAAGTACAATTAAAACTGGGGCAATCTAAACTAAATCAATAGATGATTATCACTGCCAATTTATTTGTAATATTATATTATAGTTTTGCAAAATGTTACCATTGCAGAAACTGGGGAAAATATATAAAGAATATCTCACATTATTTCATATAATTTCATGTGAATCTATAATTGCCTCAATTAAGAAAAAAATGTGAATGCAAAATAAAGACATTCTTCAATTTTAAGAGAGCCAGAGAGAAGACTGAAATGAAAAGAAAATAAATCTATTTTGTGTGTTTCCTAAAGAGTGAAGAATTGTTTTTTCTATAAAGGCCCAGACTGTAAATACTTAAGGTTTTGTGGGCCATAAGTTATCTGTTACTACTCATCCCTACCTGCTTCACAAAAACAGCCATTATGAGTAAATATGAGCATAGGTGTGTCCCAGTAAAACTTTATTTATAGACACTTAATTTGAATTTTGTATAATTGTCCTATGTAATTAAATATTACCCTTCCTTTCATTTTTCCCAATCACTTAAAAATGTAATACCTATTCTATGGGGCACCTGGGTGCCTCCAACACTTGGTTTTGGTTCAGGTCATGATGTCAGGGTTTGTGGGATCAAGCCCTGCACAGAACCTGTTTGGGATTCTCTCTCTCTGTCCCTCCCCTGCCTACACACACACACTCTCTCTTTCTTTCAAAATAAAAATAAATAAATAAATAAATAAATAAATAAATAATACCTACTCTAAAAACTTTAAGATGCTGATGAAAGAAAGAGAAGATGATATAAATAAATGGAAAGATATAGTGTGTTCATGGATTGGAAAAATGAATATTCTTAAAATGTTCATACTACCCAACACAATCTATAGATTTTAAACAGTCCCCATCAAAATACCAATAGTATTCTTCACAGAACTAGAACAAAAAATACCCAAAATTTGTATGGAAATACAAAAGACTGAATAGCCAAGGCAATCTTGAGAAAGAGGAATAAAGCTGGAGGTATCACAATTCCATATTTCAAACTATACTACATAGCTAGAGTACTGAAACTAATATGTCACAGGCACAGAACATATATATACATAACAGATATATATGTTAATCTACAACAAAGGAGGCAAGAATATACAATGAAGAAGAGAAGAGACAGTATCTTCAATAAATAGTGTAAGAAAACTGGACAGCTATATGCAGAAGAATGAAACTACACCACTTTCTTACAGCATACAAAACAAACAAATAAATAAAAGTACAATGGATTAAAAACCTAAAAGAAAGACCTGAAGTTATAAAACTCTTCAAAGAAAACACCGGCAATAAACAATTTGGACTACATCAAAATAAAAAGATCTTTGCATAGAGAAAGAAATAATCAACAAAGCAAAAAGACAACCTACTGAATGGTAGAAGATATTTGCAAATGATATATTCAATAAAGGGTTAATTATCCAAAATATATAAAGGACACATACAACTCAACACCAAAAAAACAAATAATTTGATTTAAAAATGGGCAGAGGACCTGCACAGACATTTTTTCAAAGAAGACATACAGAAAGCCAACAGGCACATGAAAAGATGTTCAGCAAAGCATCTAATCATCAGGAAAATGCAAATCAATACCACCTCACACCAAAGGTGCCTGGGTGGCTCAGTCAGTTGAGCATCCGACTTTGGCTCAGGTCATGATCTCACAGTTTGTAGGTTCAAGCCTCACAGGCCATATGTCTCTGCTAAAAGCTAGGACACTGGTGCCTGCTTTGTATTCTTTGTCTCCCTCTCTCTCTGCCCCTAACCTTCATCTCTTTCAAAAATAAATATTAAAAAAACTTTTTAAATACCATTTTGCACCAATCAGAATGGCTAGTATCAAAAAGAAGAGATAAATAATAACAAGTTTTGAGAAGAATGTGGAGAAGAGGGAACTCTCATGCATTGTTGGTGGGAATGTAAATTGATGTAGTCATCATGGAAAAGAGTATGTAGTTTCCTCAAAAAATTAAAAGTAGTGGGGTGCATGGGTGGCTCAGTCAGTTGGGCATCCGACTTTGGCTCAGGTCACAATCTTGCAGTTTGTGGGTTTGAGCCCCATGTCAGGCTCGGTGCTGACAGCTTGGAGCCTGAAGCCTGCTTTGGATTCTGTGTCTTTCTCTCTCTCTGCCCCTCCCCTGCTCACACTCTGTCTCTCTCTCTTTCTCAAAAGTAAATAAACATTTAAAAAATAAAAAAAAATAAAAGTACAAATACTATATGACCTAGCAATACCATTTCTAGATACGTACCCAAAGAAAATGAAAACATTAATTTGAAAAGACATATGTTCCCCCAAGTTTTTTGCAGCATTATTTACAATAGCCAAGATATAAAAGCAACCTGTGTCCATCAATATATAAGGTGGCTCAGTCAGTTAAGCATCTGACTCTTGATTTCAGCTCTAGTCATGATCTCTTGGTTCATAAGATCAAGCCTCTTGACAAGATCAAGCACTAACAGCACAAAGCCTGCTTGGGATCTCTCTCTCCCTCTCTCTCTGCCCCTCCCCTGCACTCTCTCTCTCTCTCCAAAATAAATAGAAATAAAAAATTATGTCTTTATTTTGAGAGACAGAGACAGAGAGTGAGTGGGGGAGGGGCAGAGAGAGAGGGAGACACGGAATCTGAAGCAGGCTCCCAGGCTCAGTGAGCTGTCAGCACAGAGCCCTACTCGGGGTTCAAACCCACGGACTGTGAAATCATGACCTGAGCCGAAGTTGGATGCTTAACTGACTGAGCCACCCAGGCCCCCAGAAATAAAAATTTTAAAAAGAAAAAGGGAAAGATACATAATCTATGTTTCCATTTTAAAATATATTTTATGAAAAACAAAATTATAAATGATATTAATAAAAGAAATAAAATAGTAAAAATAATAGTGGAATCAATGAAATACAAAGTAGACAAGCAGAAGCTAAAATCAACAGTCAAAATTCATTCTTTGATATGGTCAATAAAATTGTTAAATTCCAAGGAAGATTGATCATGAAAAATAAAAGAGAGAAATATACACAATACTAATATCATGATAAAAGGGAATATCATTATAGATTAATATTTAAAATATTATAACAACATTATGCCAATGAAATTGGCAGGTGAAATGTCTATTTCCTTAAAATTCATACCAAATTGGAATCAAAAAACAGAAAACCTAAGGAACCTTATAACTGTTGTTGAAATTTTTAGTCAGTCAAGAAAAATACAAAAAAATTCCAAACACAGATAGCTTCACTGATGAATTACATAAGGCATTTAAGTAAGATACAATATGGTATTATGCAAAGCTTTGGGGAAATTATAAGAGGAGAGAACACTCTCCTGACAGCACAGAGACCACATGGGATTCTCTCTCTTCTTCTCTCTCTCTGCCCATATACTCCTTTCAAAATAAATAAATAAACTTTAAAGAAGTTATTTAAAATTTTTTAAAAAATTAAATAAGTTATGGAGATGAAAAGTACAACAAAGAATATAGTTAGTAAAATTATAATACCATTGTATGGTGACAGATGGTATGCCATGGTGAACAACTAATAAAGTTTACAATTATTGAATCACTATGTTGTATACCTGGAAGTAATATAATATTGTGTGTCAATTATACTTAAATTAAAAATTTTTTAATTTTCTTTAACTGTGCTATAAGCAATGTGAGGTTGGAGGTGGCAAATGAATATAATGACACTTCTGCAATATTAAGGAAATAATCAAATTCATTGAAAACTTTTAAAATTCTATGCAGTATATTGTATTTTAGTGAAATAATCCATTCTAGGTTTAAGATATGTTTTAAAAATCCTTATTCTAGTGTAGTTACTCTGAAAATACAAAAAAAAGTAAACTAGAAAGACAGTTATACTATTAAAAATTATTAAATAGAAAACCCACTATCATTACAAATAAAAGGTTTAAAATTGAAAATAATAATAATTAGTTAAAACAAAAGTAATATCCATTCTTAGCTTGTGGGTCATACAAAAATAAGGCACAGGGCAGACTTTGGCTCAAGGGCTATGGTTTGCTTACTCTTGATATAGAGAGAGATTTAGCTGAAAACTGGAGATGTTTACAAACAATGGAACTGAAGCTACATGGTCCCTCTGTTAAAATGAGTAGAGAGGATCTTCACAAAACAAATGAGTGATTGAAATTTGTAATCCATGATGACTTCCAATTAGAAGAGTCTGATTTTTTGTTCTTTATCTTTAAATGTGGTAATCTAAGGTGATAAAAGGAGATTTTATTACATATTTAAAAGGAAGTTTAAAAATTTTTAGCTCAAAATATTGACTAAATTTTCCGGAGACTAAAAGAACAAACAACAAACATACTGCTCTTACATTCCCTGAACCCAAAAGCTACCTTCAAAACCTAAATTATCCTTGCTTTGTGATTCATATCTGATATTAAGGAAAGTTCTTCGGTTATATAAAAGTTCCACATTTTATAGTGGAAGCCACAGTTTTGCAAAGGAATTACTAAGTATTTAGTAATAGCTAACTATTCTTTCTGGTATTGTTATTATTATTTGTACATTTTTCACAAATAAAGAAGGCATAGCCATGCCAAAGGAAACAAGAGAGAATAATTCAGAGTATCCCCATACTCCATGAAGATATCAATGCATCAATGCAGAAATACTTGATTTGAAATTCTGGAAAGGTTTTTTGCTCCTCATTGGTGTGCACCTGAAATTCTTTGGTGACAGCCTTGTGTCTATTTTAAGGTTTTGGGTTCCATGTAAATGCCAGGCCCTTCAAAGGACCTCGGGACTAAACTGCCTAAGTAGGGGCTGATTCAAGCTTTGCGATACTCAAACTGTCTTTAAAACATAATACACCACAATGAACAAAAATTAGATTCAGGATTTGGGGTTGCTGTGCAATAGAAGGGACCTGATGCTTAAACTTTATGAGCTTACTAGTAAGTTCACCCCAGTAATAAAAAAAAAAATGGATGAGACCCTTTTACAAAAGCATTTTTGAAACAAAGTTCACAAAAATTGAGTTTCTGTGAATAATGAGATTTTCAGCATAACATATAGAGCAGAAAACAATGGCAACTGGGGAGGGTGCAGTGTTATCAATGACAAACCACCTCGCTCACAGTTTATATTTATCCCTTTCCTTTTAAGGCCTCTTCATTATTGGTGCCATAAAGAAAGAAAATGGGGTTATCCAGTTGCCTGTCAACTTAGCATCTCTAGCCACAACAATTAAACAGGAAAAAAAATAAAATAACCCAATGAAATATGTCTTGAAAACAAATGTAGATTTTCAGTAAATAAAGACTAGGTTGAGATAGGAAAGTGACTGGACTCATGAGAACATCCTTTAGAAAGGTATCGTCTTCTAAAAATGATCAAGGCTTTAGAACCTAGGAAAGTGTAGATCTTTAAACCATCAGTCTTGTGTTCTCTAAGGCAGTTCTGGCTTTCATGCTGCTTGTCATTAAGCACACACACCGAAGCATGTAATTATAGCAACGTGCTGAGAATTGAACTGCTGCTACATAAGCATATGTCTTTTCCTAAATGCCCCCGGAGCAAGAGTTGATCGATGAGCATATCTTTGCAGTTCTTGCCAGCATTTTTGAGTTGGGTCAATCAGATGTAACCGAATCTTTTAAGTCTTTGGCTGAACACTGTAATTTTATCTATGCAGTCATATATAGAAGAGTTATATTTATATTTTGCTTAACAGAATTTCATGAGATTCATAGACATTACAGGAAATTTTGGGTGCAGCCTGACCCAGGCCCCATGCATGTGAATGTATGGTTATCTAGAGTATCAAAAGCAAAGCGATTCTCTATTAGTGGTTTTCCAGTGGGAGATAGTTGTGAGATAAATTTGGAGTCATTTTTCAAAAACAGAAATGGACAAAATATATGATTAACACTTAAAAATTCAGGGTACCTGGGTGGCTCAGTCAGTTGAGCGTCCGATTTTGGCTCAGGTCATGATCTCACAGTTCATGAGCTTGAGCCCTGCCTGTGTGTCTCCCTCTCTCTGTTCCTTCTCTGCTCGCACTCTGTCTATCTCTCTTTCAAAACAAACAAACATTTAAAAAATTAAAAAAAAAGAAACTATGGCAGATTCAAGAGTGGCTACAATGCATCAGTTTCATAGGCTGCATAGGCTGCATCTGCAGCGAGTGAAGGGGTGGTGTTATAGTAACTGAGTCGAGATTGTGCATAAATCATAACATTGGTGAAATCTTTAAATAGAAGCATTAATTACTGACATAATCATTAACTGCTCTTAGAATGACTCACCTAAAACAACTCTGGCATGATTTCATATGTCTAACACTCCACAGCATATGACACATAGGGATTTCATTCATTGTGTCTACTGCATTGCAGACAGGCAATGAGGATCACAGGCTCTGGAAATCTGAAGTCTAAGCCTCACTAATGTGTTCAAATCCATAAATGCTCTGAGATTGCTCAGAGATAGAATAAACTATGTCTCACACATATACCTCACAAATATATACAACATTTCAGAATGCAAATGCTGTTTCCATTTCAGGGTTTCTGAATTCATGATAGATTTCTGGCCTTCTGTGTTTTCACAAGTACTGGATACTAAAAACACAATTACTATTCATGAAAGTTGGTGAAATATTTTGAGATTAAAAAAAATCAAGAAGTTTAAAGGACTGGAAATCTTCAAAGGTGTAATTGCTAACTAGGTGATAATATCTCCCTCCCCAGAACTCTTTTCTTTTAGCATAGTCCCAGGATTCTGGGCAGCAGAACTGAACTTCATAAAGCAGATGCTCTTAGTACAAGTGCAGTGATGGGACCTATATTCCACTAAAGATTGTGTTTTCTCCTTCCTCTATACAAGTAGAATTATTCTCTTTTATCTTTGTTAACTCATTTACTTTTCCCCAATATGATTTACAAACCAAATCTTTGCCTAAACCAAAAACAATGTGTGTGTCTACCCTAAATTTAACTGCTTAAAGTATGTCCTTTTAACCTCAATAATCCCTCAGTGGCAACTAACTCATGTTAATGTTCTTTGATTAAAAACAATTGTGATTTATAGAGTGGAGGTAATAGTTCCATTTAAGATCCTACTACTATTAAAAACACAGCAGGAGAGCTCTCAAGACAACAGCTTTTCAGCAGAGAATGTTATGAAGCAACTGTAATATATTTCATAGCTCCAACCCATCACTGTTTTTACATTGAATAAATCTGACATTTAACATTGAGTAAATTTAAGATGTACATGTCATTTCGATACCTTTATACATTGTAATATGATTGCTGATATAGCAATATTTATCATATTATATAATTTTAGTACACTATTCATGTCTATATTATACGATGCATTAGGTCTCTATGACTTATTTACTACTTGTTACAAATTTGTAGCCTTAAACACCCTCACTCTTATCCCCCTAGCACATCCCCAGGTAATCACAATTTTACTCTGCTTCTTTCAAGATGTCATATAGAGTTCTTGTTTTTCTCTAACCTATCTCTCAGCATAATGTATTCAAGGACCATCCATGTTGCTGCAAATGGGAGATTGTCAGCCCATCATCTTTTAAAATGCCTAAAAAAAGAATTATTTCCTTAATGTGTAGGCTGCATACATGTCTGAGTAAATTTCATGAACCAATTACATATAGACTTTTCTTTTTAAGAAATCACATTGTACATTTTTACTACAGCCCTGTTTGGAAAGACTTATATAAGACACTCTGTCTCACATAGCATTAACATATTATAAATGAGAAGTTAATCTCTCTTGTGTTTCTTAAAAAAAATTCTTTTGTCTCACATAGATGCTTAATAAAGCTTTTTAAAACATTTTTTACATAATCATTTATTTGCTGCTTAATCCTAAAACCTTAACATTTAAAGAAGGAGTATCTTTCTTTATGTTGACATAAAGAAATATTAAATATTCAGGGAAATTTGACAGATAAGTAAATGACATTTGGGAGAGAGAAACAAATGTCCTTCACCTTTTTAAAAGCATAATATATGTGATAAGTAATTGAAACTATTATATTCCAGAAGATAAAACAAATTATTCTATCTTTCTGCCTATCTGCAAATATTCAATAAAGAAACACTGAATCATGAGTATAGTGCTATATTGAAACACCATGGAGTGCTGTTTTTGAAAATCTATTGTTTAGGCCTGTATCAGTGAGTCATTGAAACTATTATGAGTAATATCTTCACCAAATAGATATTCAGAGGCCACCTGTCAGTCCTGTCCAGAGGGTGGGAATGAATGTTTGAATACAAGAGCACAACAGATCCTTTGGAGTCATTTAGTAGAATCTTCTCATTTTATTGACTAGGAAACCTCACAACCGAGAGGTGATTTGTCCAAGATCACAGAAAAGTCATGACAAATCTGGCCTTTCACTAACACATTGCTGCTGCTTCTACTCTACCATCATTCCTTCCCCATAGCCTGGGTTTAAATAAAGATGTAAAGGTTTCTGGACCATAGTTTTAGTTGGTCTAATACTGTTAGTACTTTTGTTTCTTCCAATTCTACTGTGGGTAAAAAATTACCCACACTCCAGTTTTTGACTGAGTCAAACAAAATTTTGGCAATGTCTCTCTCCTTTTCCCAAGTCTTTTTGTTTATTATGTGCTGTAGTGGAAAGCCTGAGTTGGCAATGGTTAAGTGAGGACCCTGAATAAAAGACTGGCTCTTTGACCCCTGTGAATCAGCTGAAAGGAATAGATAAAAAGGTCTCCAGGGATGCTCCATATAGAAAAAGATGCAAGGATCTTTCAGACCATTGAAAAAAGGCACAATATTCAAGGACTCTGAAGCTGCTCACCTTCACTCCAGTATTTTATATAGATATGACAGGAGGAAATATGATAGGAAAAACAGAGACAGACAGAATTGAGATGACTTCCCTGAGCCCACGAAAGCATGTGCTGTTCTTGTTCTAAATGCAAAGCTGTAAATCAACCTTTTCAAGACCAATGCTGTTTGAATTGATATTCTCCAAAAGTGACCCAAGAGTTTCAGAAATATTACAACCACAAGGTTGCTAAGCATCCCTCTAATGTACACAAAGCAAGAATAAAGACTTTTAACACAGGCCAAGACTATTCAAATAGAAGGATCTCAAATGATCCTGAAAGCAACGTGACCTGAATGCTTCCAGACCCTAATAGGAATGGGTTCTGCCATTGTTGGCTTACAAATCAAAGTGTTATGCAATGGTCTTTGCAAATTCAAAAACAATTCCACTTAATTTTTCTCTAGTTCCATTCATCAATACATTTTATTTTGCATTTATAGGATTATTACATAAATAAAGTTAGATAATTGAAGGCAAATGTTCTTGCATAGAGAGTTAATAAATAGTAAGATAATGCAATTTAAGAAATATTCTATTTTTTATTATACCAAAATATATTACTCTATCATTCTTAAGTTAAATTTGTATTTACTGTGCTATTTAAGTACCACATAGCAAAGCAGACATTTCACTAGCAAAAAACAAATGAAGCAAACTTACTTGGTCAAATATTTGACAAATATTTGACAGTCTTTTATCTGTTTTTTATAAGAATTTATAATCATCTCATTTAAAATGAAGTACAGTAAAATCAAGGTATCTTTAATTCCAAAAGGGGAAAAACTCAAATCAAAGTGTGATTTATCACTTCTTATTTTAAACCAAATCTTCACCATGACCCCTGGATATCCTAAGCTTTAACAAAGTTTTCAAGACTTTAAAATATCTAAGGAGAAATTGAGAAGTCACAGTTTCCATCTAACAACTTTTCACTCTCACCAATGCTTCTATCACTCCACTGAATTTATGCTAAAAAAAAATCACCAGTTAACCACAGTTTTGTCAAATCTAATGGACCTTCCTAGTGACTCACTGTAAAAACAACATCCATGAACTTTCCACATAGTTGGTTTCTCCTTCCTAGAAACTCTCTTACCTTGGCTTCTGTGACACTAAATCCTCCTGGCTTTTCTCTTTTCTTCCTTGGCTACTTTTTCACAATTTTTCTGCTTCTCATCTGTGCAACATTTTAATGTTGCAGTGAGTCAGGACTCATTTTTATACCTTCTTCTTTTATTAGTGTCAAGTCTTGTCTCAGATTAACTGGCAGCCTTCAATATCATTTTAACATGTCATTTTAACATGGGAGAGTACCCACAATCCCATCCCGCAGACATTTTGGTGGGAAGGAAATGTAAATAAAACTGAGTAAAAGAGACAAGAGAACTTATTAAATCCATAATGCATGAGGTTGAAGAAACATAAAGACCTAAGTGTTGTCTTATAGTGAAGACAGCAAGATTATACCATTAAGATGTTGCCAGATTCACCTTTTTTCTTTTTTCTTTTCCTTTACTTCAAGGACCACAGACAACTGGACCCTGGAGAAGAGACCAGAGTTTAGAAAGACCAGGTGAAATATGAGAGGAAAGCAGAAAATGGGGAGAGACCATATGTGTTCATGAACAGCTAATGGAAAGACTGTTCTTTATTTACTGTTTTGTTCTTTTTTTTGTGGTAATTGACTCTACATGTGCACCATTCCAGATGCTAAAGGCATAATTAATGAGTTACATCAGTGCCCAGGACTCCTGGTTTTTATCTCCAGCTTAGATTTTCCTTTGAGTTTCAGACCCTTATACTGAGTCATTACTCAATATATTCATGTCACCTCCAGCTAGGGTTTTCTTTTTGCTCTTTTTCTTCTGGTGATGTTTATCACACTGTTGCTCATAAAAAAAACCTAAAAGCTGAACTTGACAATTCAGTATTCCTTATCCTCCTTATCAAATCCATCCACTCTCTTCTATCTCTGCTATCACTACCCTAGTCCAAGCCACCAGGACATCTTGCTTGGATTATTTCAATAGTCTCATGTTGTTGTTGTTGTTGTTGTTGTTGTTGTTTTTACAAATTTATATATGCATGAATAAATTCTACGTGAATCAAATTGTCAAATAGTTCTACATGCAAGGCTTGAAACATAGATAAACACACTCACACACACACACACACACACACACACAAACACATGATATCCTGGCATCTTCCTCATTTCCCATCTCTGACCATTTTCAATTCTATCAGCTAATTCTTTCGGCATTTACCCCTAGAACTCTACAAAATAAACATGCTGTCACTTCTTGATTCAAAGTGAAACATTAATTTCTTGAATAACATTTCACATTCGCTGGGTTTATAATTTTATCTATTTTTTTTAACTATTTGATTACTTTTCTATTTAATCTAAACTCTTTGCCAGTTGCTGTCTGTACCTAAAGTTGTTCAATGTATCAGATATTCTTTCAGTTTCTGCTTCTTGGAGCATTTCTCACAGCCTGTTGACCAGCTCTGATCTTACTGGTTGGCTTCCATACCTGGTTATCATCTCCTTGCAGAATCCCCTTGGGGATTCCTTTCAGTTTTCTCCTGTGTTTAATGTTTTTTATTTTCCATGGCTTTCAATGTCTTGGTTTATTCTCTTGTTTTAGTAGATCACCTCCTGTAGTAGCCTCCTGAGATATCCTGATTAGGAAGTAGGTTCAACATCTTTCATGCCTCAGTATGTTTTGTTTTACTCTAGAAATTAATTGATAGTGGCAGACTATAGTATCATAGATTGAAAATAGGTGTCCTTAAGAACTGGAAATCATTGTGCCATTGTCTGCTAAGTATCCAGAGTTGTTGTTGAGAACTCTATTTTGATGTCAGTATTATATATATACTTTTTTGTTTGTTTGTTTGTTTTTTCATTTTGTTTTTAGTTTTTGATTTCTATTCTTTCTGGAAGTTTGCAAGTTCTTAATTTTGACCCTCTGAAATTTCATGATGGGGTACCTTGGAGGCAACTAGTGGACAATGTAGAATAAATATTTATGTTCTACTGACTTTGAAAAACCTAAAATTTATCCATTTATGGTTTTTTACCCCTTTATTTTCCTTCTTCTCCCTTTCTGGAATGCCAATTATTTGGATATTGGCCGTCAGGGGCTTACCTTCTAATTTTCTTATATTATTTTTATATTTTTGCTCCATTATCTGATACATAACCTACTTTGTATTTTTGCTTTACAATATATTAAGTACATACCCTAAATTTGCTTCCAAACACACTATTAGGTTTTTCATTTATGCTCTTTTACTTTTAATATTACAAGTTCTTTTGTTTTCTGTATTCTGAATGTTTTTGTTATTCATTAATAGCATACTGTTCTTGTTTCATGTTTATATATTTTTCATCTCTCAAGTTTTAACCATACCTTTTATTTTTTATTTTTATAGGACTTTTATTTTTAAAATTTATTTTGTAAAAGATTCCTCTATAACTTTCTATTTTTATTTTTATTCCAGTGTAATTAACATGCAGTGTTATATGAGTTTGAGGTGTACAATACAGTGATTCAACATTCTATACATTACTCAGTGCTCATCATGAGAAGTGTACTCTTAATCCCCTTCTCCTATTTCACACATTCCCCTCATCCACCTCCCATCTGGGAATCACCAGTTCTCTATATTTAAGAGTCTGTTGCTTTGTCTCCCTTCTCTTTCTTTGTTTTGTTTATTAAATTCCACATATAAGTGAAATCATATAGTATTTGTTCTTCTCTGGTTGATTTATTTCACTTAATATTATACCCTCTAAGTCCATCCATGTTGTTGCAAATGGCAACATTTCATTCCTTTTTATAGATGAGTAATATTCCATTGTACATATATACCACATCTTTTTTATCCATTTATCTATCGATGAGCACTTGGGTTGCTTCCCTATCAAGGCTATTATAATTAATGTTGCAATAAATATAGGGGTGCACATATCTTTTCAAATTCGTGCTTTCATAATATTTGGGTAAATACCAAGTAGTGGAATACTTGGACCATATGGTAACTCTATTTTAAACTTTTTGAGGAACCTTCATACTGTTTTCCACAGTGGCTACACCAGTTTGCATTCCTACCAAAAATGCACAAGGGCTCCTTTTTCTCCACATCCTTGCAAACACTTGCTGTTTCTTGTGTTTTTTATTTTAGCCATTTTGACAGGCATGATGTAATATTTCAATGTGGTTTTGATTTGCATTTTCCTGATGATGAGTGATATTGAGCATCTTATCATGTTTCCATTGGCCATCTCTATGTCTTCTTTGGAAAAATGTCCATGCAGATTCTTTGTCCATGTTTAATTGGATTATCTGTTTTTTGAGGTGTTGAATTCTATTCTTTCTCTTTTATGTATTTAGGATATTAACCCCTTATCAAATATATAATTTTCAAGTCTCTTTTCCTTTTCATTGGTTGCCTTTTAGTTTTGTTGATTGTTTCCTTCACTGTGCAGTTTTTTCTTTTGATATATTCCCAATAGTTGTTTTTTGTTTCCCTTACCTTAGGAGACATATCAAGAAAAACGTTCTTATAGTTAATGTCAGAGAAATTACTCTCTGTGCTCTCTTATAGGAGTTTTATGGTTGCAACCCATTCTCCTGATTTAGCCCCTCATTCTTTGTCCCTATTTGCATGTGACCTGGATAGACTGATTCTTGAGATACTAGGAAACTCAGTGGTGCAAATCTGCTCACTTCCTACCTCTCTTTACTGCTGGTTGAAGAGTCAGTTTTTTCCATTTTGCTTAATCAGAGAAACCCTCCCTAATCTCACAGAACAGATTTTATCTCCCTACATACACTTACCAAAATTCTCTACTTCTGACTACTAAGTGCAATTGCAATTAAACCTGTCTGAATAATTACTTGATTAACCTCTGTCATGCTAGCTTATAAGCAACTTGACAGCAGTCCATGATTGTCTTGTTTTCAGTCACAATGCAGTGCCTGGCATATTTTCTAGTACATGATAAGTACACAGTTGCTTATTTTTTAAATCAATGAATGAACCCACGTAAGTAAGAGAACTGACATAAACATGAGGAAAATCCTTAGTACATGACTGGTTTACAATACTTTTAATTATTATGTTAAACTATGAAACCATTTTAAAGTATTATATATTAATATTATGCTTGATCTGTTCATCACTTCAAACTTAGAAAAAAACTGCTAGTAGATTCAGTTTCAAACTAAATGAACTAAAAAAAGTTTTCTGACAATTGTTTATGAAGTTATATGGCTCTAGAAATAATATTAAAGGCATCAAAAATAAATGCATATATATTTTAGGTAGTGCTAAATAATATGAAGTAAAGTAAGGAGGAATAAGGAGAAGAGGGAGCAATAGGGAATCTCTCTCATAAAGGGTAGACACAAAAGACCTTTATGTTAAATTCACTTTGAGCAGAAATTGGGAAGAAATTTGATATCAAGCCATAAGTAAATTGGACTGTTCTTTACACACACACACCCCACACACACACCATTATCAGCATAAATTGATTTTCAGTGGGAGCAGAGTCATAAAATGGGAAAATATATATCTATTTTGCAATTATGGGAAATATTTTCCATAATACTCATTGTGCCTTTCTCCAGTTCTTATAATTATTAATGTCAGCATTTTTTAGCTTCCTTTATCCTCAGCTTCTACATTGTGGCCTTTCAAGTCTGTTGGGAATAATATAGGATTCATGCTGGGCCACACATCCATTGTTATAGAAAAAGAAGCTTTTAGATAGTAGTCTAATAGAGTCATAGCTAAATTCTTTGTCAGTAGTACTCAAACCCTCAGTTATTTTCTGATTGGAATGATGATTTTGTCTTATTCTTTCAATCATATAGATATAGACAACCCCAAGGAGGCTTGCTGATAAAAGTTTCCAAAGAATCATTCCCTTGGAGATTTATGACTTAGGGTGATTCAAAACTGAGAAACATAGTCCTACCAGTCATCCTTCTTTCCTGCTATTTCCTACAAACCTCCAGTGGTCCTGGCATCTAATCCCATATGATGGCTTAGATACATAACATGCAGGCAATAAGCTTTATTTCCACACACATATTCTTCACTCCCAAACTAAAGATCTTGAAAAGGTGAGAACAAGAGACACAGAGAGAATAGAGAAACCCAAGTACCATTTTAAATGTCAAGCTACAACCTGGACACCAGGCTTCAGTAACATGACCAGCAATAGCACTCCGTCACATCTAAATTTCAAATTTAATATACAATACATATCATATTCTACTGTCTACATTGTGAACTTTTATTTGCATGGACCTGATCGTTTCTCTATTTCATTAACTACGCTGCATCGTTCTATCCAACCTGTAATAATAGCTAATGTCAGTTGACTATTTATTAAACTGTTGTTGGTACAATACAGATAGATGATAGATAGATAGATAGATAGATAGATAGATAGATAGATAGATAGAAATTTTTATATTTAAACTCATTTAAATATCATATCAG
The DNA here is from genome assembly GCF_008692635.1 of Crocuta crocuta. NCBI lineage: Eukaryota > Metazoa > Chordata > Mammalia > Carnivora > Hyaenidae > Crocuta > Crocuta crocuta. Next base: position 10,993,193 of record NW_027531917.1, on the reverse strand, counting down.
CTCTTATAAAGTAGGGGTTAATTTTCTCCCATTTTACAGAGAAGGAGGAAACTTACACGGAAAGAGAGAGCAATTTACCCAGAGTTGCAGAGCTAGTAAGTTGCAAACCTTTTATCCAAACCCAAATACTCTTAAGCGAGAATCATGTTTCAGAACTTTGATCCTTATCCTGTACTGTCACAATTGTCCTCTTCCTCTTCTCTCTAGTGTCTCTCACCACCCCATTTCTTCTTTTATCAGTCAGGTCAGTTGAATAACAAATTTTGTGACTCATATCTCCATCTGCCACAAGTAAGCCCTCAACAAAAACCTTGTCCTGTTGTCCTAAGCCTATCCCCAGAGATATCAATGACTCTACCATTTGTGGATATTAAGCATAAACTTTTATGGATATCGTATTACTAGTGAAATACACATTGACTAACAAGAAAACGTAGTACAGTTATAATTGTCTCATACATCCTTTTCCTTTTTAACATTAGTTTTCATTACATATTCATAATAAAATCAGAAAATGACTCTGCTTTCCAATGATTTGATTAATACTTGCTCAGCCAGGTATTGAGGTAAAGAGCCTGTGGTACATTAATCTTATCAATCTCTTTCTTCTAGTTCTATATAATAATCATAATGGGAAATTATTAAGTCAGAGTTGAAAAGATAATTTTAGAGGGCTTTGGTATAAACTCACCAGATATTTAATATTGACTGTCTAAGTCCAAGAAAGGGAAAAAGTTATTTTAAAGTGAAAGAATGTGTTATAGAACATTATATTTAAGCCAACAAGTCTGGTTCTAATCCCAGCTATATTTTTAACTTGTATTCATATGAGCAACATTATTTATTTTGCCCATCTGTTAAGTGGGAATGTTTAATTATATTATCACAGAGGTTCATTGCTACACTAAAATTCTATTTCGATACTATTATAAAACAAAGGAATTGGCAAGTTAATAGAGATGACGTCTTCCAGAACTGATATCTGAGATCAAACAATTTTGACTTTCCCTTCAATTAAAAAAAAAAAAGGAAGGAAGGAAGAAAGGAGGGAAGGAAGGAAGAAAGGAAGGTAGGTGGGAAGGAAGGAAGGAAAGAAACAACCAAGTAAGCAATAGGATATTTATTCAAATTCTTTGATAATGTTGACATGGTTCAGCTAACCACTTGATTCCCACCAAACTTTCACCGCCCAGCTTTGACTGTATGGACTTGCTGAATTCTTATTCTCTTATATTATAAACTGCACAGATAAGTAGATATTCTTTCAAGAATAACTTCTACTCTTTCTTCTTTTTTTTTAATTTCACTCACATGTGGAATTTAGGAAACAAAACAGATGAACATTGGATTGGATTTTAAAATACCTACATATCACATTGAAATTAGCAGTGGAAATATGAGAAGATTACTGGATAGAGAGAAATAATTGGAGAGTCCTAGACAGAGATGTTTGGGGGGACAGGGGGATAATCAGTTATTTCAAAGTAATAGTGAAAAATTTTACAAAGTATTAAATAGAACCACCCAACTGTTTGGTATTACTTCAAGTATAAAAAAAATTAATAGGGATCTACTGGCAAAATGTGACTCCTTGACTTCTATTCTTTCTAAAGAACATGGATGGGCAAAGCTCATGTAACTTCCTCATCATACTCAATTAGTATAGTTTGTAACAGGCTGTTGATAAAATGACACTTGCCCCCTAACCATCCTTTTAAGTATCTCAGTTTTTTCTAGACTTTAGCTGCACACTAGAATCATCTGGGGAAGCTTTTAAAACTACTGATGAATGTCTAGTTCCCACCCTCAGAGATTCTGTTTAATAGGTCCTGCTTAAGGCCTGAATATTGGGATTTCTTAAAAGCTCCCAGGTGATTTTAATGAGAAACCAATAGTGAGAATTTTTCTGAATTCTGAAAATGTGTTGAAGGAACCCAAACTCTGGATCACTAAAAATGCTGTGCTCACATTTCTATATCAGTTTCTCTGCTTCACTCCTGGTACAACCTGAGTTAAAAGAGCATGTACTATTAACTTATGAACATAAGGAAATATTGCTATTTTAAAGAAAAACATTGCTGACTTTTCTATATGTGGGAGACTGAATAAATCTTAGGTGCAAAATGGCTTCCTTCCTTTGAAACAATATATAGATGTTTTTCATTGTGAAAGGTAAGGCATAGGGTAGAGTTGGAATGCGAAAACATAAAGAAACATAACTAACTACTTTGCATAATAAAGTTAATATTTGCTCTTGTTGCTATAGAAAGTTAATTTTAAGATAAGTTTGAGCTTTGGGGGAGCCTGGGTGGCTCAGTCAGATAAGCACTGACTTTGACTCAGGTCATAGTCTCACAGTTCATGAGTTTTAGCCCCATGTCTGCCCTGTGCTGACAGCTCAGAGCCTGGAGTCTGCTTCAGATTCTGTGTCTCCCTCTCTTTTTGCCTCTGTCTTGCTCCCTGTCTCTCAACAATGAATAAACATTTAAAAAAAATTTTTTAACATAAATTTTAGCTTTGAAAAGATAACTTCAGAGGTAGGAATGTTGTGTGTACTTGGGGGAGAGAGTTGGTTTGCTGTTTTGTTTTGTTTTGTGCTTACAGTTTTGCTGGGGGTAGGGATTGTAGAAGATGGAGAACAGATGGAGTGGTCAGCAACAAAGGGTATAGTAGAATAATTAGAAAAAAATTGTAAAGAGAGAATAGGTCCCAACAGCAGAGGTACAGATCAAGTGCAAGTGAAAAACATGGCTATTATTTAAACATTCCCTGAGACAGGGTGTGATTAATAGGTGTAGAAAGAGCAATTTCCTATTCTATGCTATAATCTGTTTAACCCCAAGACTCCCCAAATCTTTAATACAGCTTTGTTAACTTAGTAATGATGTTTCTTCCCCCTTCTTGGGGAATAAAATCTACACTTACATTTTAGGTAAAACCAACCACAAAGGCTAAAGGAATATGTGGAGGTGGAGAGAGATGGCCGGAAGGATCAGGGAGAAGCCAGCCAAAACCAGGCATTTGGCACAAAAGACAAGAAATAACCACTAAGACATGTAAGCACAATCTCCAAGAATTCTCAGAAATATTTGAAAGGAATAGGAATCTCTTGAAGTCTAAAATGTGACTTGATTTTAAATTATTTCACTTAGAAATTAAAGAAAAATTTGTCTCACTGAAGGCCAGGGGTTATAAATGGATTATATACTGGTATATTTAGGGAGGAGAACAGAACTCCTAGTAGTAGAACTATTTATTATTTCCGTCTTCATCAGTCCTATAATCCTTTTTTGGGTGAGTACATCATGAAATTTGGAAAATATATTTAAAACTTTTATCCTTTAATGGAGAATAAGAGCTTAATGTGTAACCTTTATCGAAGGGCGAAGACCTTAAAGAAACTCCCAATTTCTGGGTTACAGGCACTTCATCGATTCTTGTGAAAAGTCCTGTTGGAGTTGTGATGTTTTTTTATCTAAAATGATAGTTGTTTCTTGTTGTTTTTGTGAGATGGAAACCCTATCAAAAGAAGAAAATAAGCCATAAACTGCCCAGCATTAGGGCAATTACAAGATGTTAAATAGTTTCTAAGTCTGTAAACAATGTATATTTTATTGAATTTGTAACTAGATGATATTTTAATTCCTTTAAGGGCCTTAAAATAAGATATGCCTAAAATCTCAGTAATGGTAAATTTTATTATATGCATGGAATAGCCTTGGTGATCAGCTGACTTTTGTTTTTCCTTAGAGTGATTTTTTCTTTGGCAAAAGCCAGTGTAATTTCTAGTTAAGTGCTTCCAAAAAACATAAAACCCCTATATAAATTAAAAATTAAAAAATGCATAGCCAGCTACTTACATAAGAATCACCTCAGTGGCTTATTAAAGCTGTGGATAACTAGGGTCTCAACTGCAGGGGTAAAGGAACAAAAGTCTATTTTTCTAGGAAAAGCATGGAGAAATCAGGCTTGAGAAACATTGGATAGATAGACCCCTCAAACAATCTACAAATTATGAAGTTAAGTATCTTTGCCAGTAAAACCAAATGCATATATTCTACTTGCATTATTTAATAATGTTCTTTGTTTATTTCATTGCTTTAAAATTTCTCTTTCCAGCTTCTCTCCTCCCTTCTCTTCCCTATCAACCTTTTTGTCCTCCAATCTTTCATCAAAAATATAAATGAGAAACAAGAGTCAAAGAAGGGGATATCTGGAGAAACAGTATTCCAAACTAAAGGAATAGCAGTGCAAAGCAGTAGGTAGCAACAAGATCAGTGTGTTTGAGAAACAGCAGGAAGCTATCCTTGTTGAGTGAGAAATATAATTGGCGAGGAGGAAGGTAGTAGTTTTCAAGATCAGAGGCATAAGCAAGAGTCAGAAAAATATGGCATTGTAGACCAAGGTAAGGATTTAGATATTATTTCACTTACAATAAAAGGTAATAGGAGGATTCCAAATAAGGAGAAAAGATGGGGATTCTGGCTTACATAAGTATAAATATAAATAAATATTTATGTTCCATCTATCCCTACTTTGTTGAGGGTTTTTATCAAGAATGAATGCTATATTTTGTCCAATGCTTTTTCTGCATCTATTGATGAGATAATATGGCTCTTTTTTCTTCTTTTTTTAAAATTTCAATTCAAGTTAGTTAATATATAGTGTAGTACTGGTTTCAGGAGTAGAATTTAGTGATTTCATCACTTACATATAACACCCAGTGCCTCTTCCCAACACGTGCTCTCCTTAATGCCCATCACCCATTTAGCCCATCCCCTCAGCCACTGCTCCTCCAGTAACCCTCAGTTTGTTCTCTGTAGTTAAGAGTCCCATGGGGCACCTGGGTGGCTCAGTCGGTTAAGCATCCGACTTCATCTCAGGTCATGATCTTGTGGTTCGTGGGCTTGAGCCCCGCGTTGGGCTCTGTGCTGACAGCTAGCTCAGAGCCTGGAGCCTCCTTCAGATTCTGTATCTCCCTCTCTCCGACCCTCCCCTGATCACCCTGTCTCTCTCTCTCTCTCTCTCTCAGAAATAAATAAAAACATTAAAAAAGAATTTTAAAAAGAGTTTATGGTTTGGCTCCCTCTCTGTTTTTATCTTATTTTTCCCTCCCTTCCCCTATGTTCCTCTGTTTCATTTCTTAAATTCCACATATGAGTGAAATCATATGATATTTCTCTTTCACTGACCAACTTATTTCGCTGAGCATAATATACTCTAGTTCCATCTACACTGTTGCAAATGGCAAGATTTTATTCTTTTTGAACACTAAGTAATATACCATTGTGTGTGTGTATATACACACACTATATATATATATATATATATATATATATATATATATATTCCACATCTTCCTTATTCATTCATCAGTCGATAGACATTTGGGGTATTTCCGTAATTTGGCTATTGTTGATAGTGCTGCTATGAACATTGGGGTGCATCTGCCTCCTTTGAATCAGCATTTTTGTATCCTTTGGAAAAATACCTAGCAGTGCAATTGTTCTGTTGTAGGTAGTTCTATTTTTACTTTTTTGAGGAACCTCCATACTGTTCTCCAGAGTGGCTGCACCAGTTTGCATTTATTTCCACCAGCAGTACAAAAGTGTTCCACCTTCTCCTCATCTTCATCAACATCGGTTGTTTCCTAACTTGTTAGTTTTAGCCATTCTGACTGGTGTGAGGTAGTATCTCACTGTGGTTTTGATTTGTATTTGTCTGATGATGAGTGATGTTGAGCATCTTTTCATGTGTTTGTTGACAATGTGGATGTCTTCTTTGGAGAAGTGTCTATTTATTTCTTCTGCCCCTTTCTTCACTGGATTATTTGCTTTTGGGTGTTGCGTTTGGTAAGTTCTTTATAAATTTTGGATACTAACCCTTTATCTGATATGTCATTTACAAATATCTTTTCCCATTCCATCAGTTGCTTTTTAGTGCTGTTGCTGGCTTATATTTTAAAAGTATTACTTTGCCTGCTCTGAGGGGGTAAGTTATAGGTGGTTATGACAAAGTTCTGCTGAGAAGCTACAATGAAAAGTATACGAATGAGGTGACAGGGATTGGACTTGGGCAGCCCTGAAAAGGATGTGTTTTGGTTTTGGTGATTTCTGTTGGCACTCAGTGTAATCTCACCTCCTTTTATCATCTTCCCTATACTGTGAGTGCTGTATGCTAGGAGCTGCATTTTTCTAAGCCCCTCATCAGGAAGTTTTTGTTTTAGATTCCACCTATTATAGACATTGATAAAAAATCAGAAGGAAAAGAGTTAAAATTCATTCTTCTCCAGAAAATTCACATTTCCTCCAGTGCTAACAGCCTAGACTACTGGATTGGTAGCAGTGGTCTCAGGAAGCTTTTTTTTTATTTTGAGAGAGAGAGAGAGGGGTGGGAGGAGAAGGGGCAAAGAGAGAGAGGAAGAGAGAGAATCTTAAGCAGGCTCCATACTGCCACACAGTCAGCTTAGAGCTCAATGCTGGGCTTGTACTCATGGCTTGTGACATAATGACCTAAGCCAAAATCAAGAGTTGAAAGCTTAGTTGACTAAGCCACCTAGGCACCCTGGTTTCATGAGGCTTCTTAAAAGCAAAAGTCCACCATCAGTTCAACATCAGCTTCTTGCAGTTTTATGATATCTTGACAGTATCCCCAGTGCTTATATTTTCTTCTACTGTCTCAAACAACACTGAAAGCAGTGGAACTTATATTAAATCTTTTTGTTTCAAATATAGATCAATGCCTAATTTCCTTACTGAACTCTGATTTAGGTAGCACTTTTCTTTGCCCAGGAATAGTTCCAAGAAACAGTTCCTCAAAAATGGGAATCTGGGAGTAAATGTCTGTCCTAATGACCTAGTCTCCAGGAAAAAATGAGATGCTGGTCATACACATCACTTAGACCAAGTGGCTGTTAGGATGTACAGGATGGTTGCAAGTGCTCTGCATGGGTCAGTTACTTCTGGCTACATTAGAAGAATAACAAAAAAGATGATGAATTCAGGCCTTTACATTTTTTGGTTTAATAAGCAGAGAATTGAAGTGTTCCGATGACTGCCTTAAAATAACCTCTTGTCTCCTATCTACAAGAGCTAATGTAAGAGTGATTGTCCCTGTCTTGTTCCTGACCATAGAGAAAAAGCTCTCAGTTTTGCCCCATTGAAGATGATATTAACTATGAGTTTTTCATATATGGCCTTTACTATGTTGAGGTATGTTCCCTCTAACTCTACTTTGTTGAGGATATTTATCATAAATGGATGTTGTACTATGTCAAATACTTTTTCTGCATCTATTGAAATGATCATATGGTTCTTATCCTTTATTTATGTGGTGTATTGCACTGATTGATTTGTGAATATTGAACTAACCTTGCAACCCAGGAATAAAATCCCAGTTGATCATGGTAAATGATTTTTTTAAATGTATTGTTGGGTTTGGTTTGCTACTATTTTACTGAGAATTTTTGCAACCATGTTCATCATGGATATCATTTCTTTTTTAATGGAGACTATCCAGTTTTGGTATCATCGTAATGCCGGTCTCATTTGAAAGTTTTCCTTCCTTTTCTATTTTTTTAATACTTTTAAAACAATAGATATTAACTCTTCTGTAAATGTTTGGTAGAATTTACCTGTGAAGTCATCTGGCCCCAGACTTTTACTTGTTGGGAGTTTTTTGATTACTGATTTCATGTCTTTGCTAGTTATTGGTCTGTTCAGGTTTTCTATTTCTTCCCATTTCAGTTTTAGTAGTTTATATGTCCACTGTTATTTAACATAATACTGGAAGTCCTAGCCACAGCAATCAGAGAACAAAAAGAAACAAAAGATATCCAAATCAGCAAAGAAGTAAAGCTTTCACTATTTGCAGATGACATGATACTCTATATAGAAAACCCAAAATACTCCACCAAAAAAATTGCTAGAACTGATAAAAAAAAAATTCAGTAAAGTCTCAGGATCAAAAATCAACATATAAAAATATGTTGCATTTCTACATACCCATAATGAAGCAGCACAAAGAGAAATTAGTCAATCCCATTTACAATTACACAAAAAATAACAAGATACCTAGGAATAAACCTAACCAAAGAGGTAAAAGACCTGAACTGAAAACTACAGTAATGAAAGAAATTGAAGAGGACACATTTCTGAAGAAATGAAAAAAAACACTCCATGCTCACAGATTGGAAGAACAAATATTGTTAAAATACTATCCCAAACAATCTACACATTTAATGCAATCTTTATCAAAATACCACCAACATTTTTCACACAGCTAGAACAAACAATCCTAAAATTAATATGGAACCACAAAAGACTCTGAATAGCCAAAGCAACTTTGAAAAAGAAAAAAAAAATGCTGAAGGCATCACAATTCCGGACATCAAGTTATATTACACAGCTGTTGTGACTAAGACAGTATGGTATTGGCACAAAAAACACAGGTCAATGCAACAGAGTATAAAACCCAGAACTGAACCCACAACTATATGGTTAATTAATCTTCGACAAAACAGGAAAGGGTATCCAATAGGAAAAAGACAGTCTCTTCAATAAATGGTGTTGGGAAATATGGATGGCAACATGCAAAAGAATGAAGCTGGACCACTTCCTTACACCAAAAATAAAAAGAAATTCAAAATGGATTAAAGACTTAAATGTGAGACCTGGTACCATAAAAATCCTAGAAGAGAACACATGCAGTAACTTCTTTGACATGGACCAGTGCAGCTTCTTTCTACACGTCTCCTGAGGCAAGGGGAATGAAAGCAAAAATAAACCATTGGGACTTCATCAAAATAAAAAGCTTCTGCACAGCAAAGGAAACAATCAAAAACATGAAAAGGCAACTTACTGATATTTACAAAGGACATATCTGATAAAGGATTCGTATCCAAAATACATGAAGAACTTCTCATACTCAACATTAAAAAAAAAATCCAATTTTAAAATGGGCAGAAGACATGAACAGACATTTCTCCAAAGATATCCAGATGGCCAACAGACACATGAAAAAATGCCCAACATTACTCCTCATCAGGGAAATAGAAATCAAAACTACAATGAGATGTCACCTCATTCCTCTCAGAATGGCTAAAATCAAAAAATGCAAGAAACAAGTGCTGGCGAGGATATGGGAAAAAAGGAACCCTCTTGCACTGGTGGTGGGAATGCAAACTGGTGCAGCCACTCTGGAAACCCATATAGAAGTTCCACAAAAAGTTAAAAATAGATTTACTCTATGATCCAGCAATTGCACTACTAGATATTTACCCAAAAAAACATAAAAATACTAATTCAAAGGGATACATACACCCCAATATTTATAGCAGCATTATGTAAAATAGCCAAATTATGGAAACAGCCCAAATGTTTACTGACTGATGAACAGATAAAGAAGAGGTAGTATAATAATTTCATTCATACGTAAAATTTAAGAAACAACAGATGAACATAGGGGCTAACCAGAAACCAGACTCTAAATTATAGAGAACAAACAGGGATATTGAAAGGAAATGGGGTAAGGGGATGGGTTAAATGGGTGATGGGTATTAAGGAGAACACTCACTGTGATGAGCACTGTGTGTTGTACATAAGTGATGAATCACTAAATTCTATACCTGGAACCAACATTATACTACAGGTTAATGAACTGGAATTTAAATGTAAATTTGAAAAATATTTTTAAAAAGAAGAGATGGAAAATATACATGTATATACAGTAAAACTTGGTTTGTGAGCATAATTAATTCTAGAAATATGTTTGTAATCCAAAGCACTTGTATATCATAGTAAATTTCCCCATAAGAAATAACGGAAACTCAGATGATTTGTTCCACAACCCAAAAATATTCATAGAAAAATGATTACAGTACTGTAATATAATACAAAATAGTACAGAAAATACAAAATATAGAGAAAAATAAAAAAATTAATGGGCACTTACCTTTCAAAACCTTCGTGGCTGCTGTGAGGGAGATAAGAGAGAGGAGCGTTATTGTGTAGGACAACTGTCACTATCACTAATGGAATTACTGCTATCCATTGACTCAATGGAATCATTTTCCTTTCGTGCAACTTTAACAAAGAACCTATCCAATTCCACTTGCTTTTGCCTCCTTTTGAGGATTTCATGGAAATGTGAAATTGCATTGTTATTAAACATTTTCATCGCTCGCACTGCTACAGTCTTTTATTTTTAATGTTTATTTTAGTTTTGAGAGAGAGAATGAGTGAGGGAGGGGCAGACAGAGGGGGATACACAGAATCTCGAGCAGGCTCCAGGCTGTGAGCTTTCAGCACAGATGACAGGTGGTGCTTTTCTACAAAATTTTGCACTGTTTCCCACATCTTATACATCTCCCTAATCTCATTTGAAGTGAGGGATTCCTCCACCTTTTTCTCCTCCTCCTGAGCAGATGAGATGCAGACGTAGACTTATAAAGTCTTGCAACATTGGCCACTTGCATACCTCATTCATACTTCTAGATTATTTCCTTTTTAACTTCCTCCATAATCATCTTCTTACCACCTTCCTTGTCAACCTTTTTCTGCATGGGAGCCATTGTATATGCTCACACAGATGTTAACTATAGTATAATATTAATAAACTCTTATCACATACTGTATTTAATGTAACTGGCAATAAGGCAGCAGAGGAAAGGGTCTCTATCGCAGGCAGCCTGACCTAGAATGAAGCAAAACATTCCTAAGCTTCACCTTGTATGGAAAAGTAAAGGACTGTCCATAGGTGCTTTGAAGTGACAAAAAATAAACTAGTGCCAGTTGTGGGCACCTTGCAATATTTTGAAAAATCACTAATTTGTGCCAAACACCACAACCTGAGACTAAGTATACAAGCATGGGAGATGATCACCACAATCCCACAGCAAGAGAAAGAGAGAGAGACAGAAGAACCATTGGCTCAATTGTGATCATGAGACATTTAGTGTCACATAGTACTCATATTGCAAGACATTACTCATTTATCAAGTTAAAATTTATTAGAAATGTTTACTCGTCTTATGGAATACTTGCAGAAAAAGTTATTCTCACTCCAAGGTTTTACTGCATATGTATACATACACACACAATGGAATATTACTCAGCCTTAGAAAAGAATGAAATATTGTCCTTTACTATGACATGGATGGAGTTAGAGAATATTATGCTAAGAGAAATAAGTCAGTCAGAGAAAGACAAATACCATATGATTTCCCTCATATGTGGAATTTAAAAAACAAAACAAACAAGTAAAATGGAAAAAAAAAAGAGAAAGAGAGAGGTAAACCAAGTAACACACTCTTACTTTTCTTAACTGTAGACAACAAATTGATGATTACCAGGAGGGGGAAAAGCAAAATCAGCCTTGAACATTATTTTGATCACGTAAATAATAAATGGAGCTGCTTCTTGCAAAGCCAGAATAAATGGACTGGGAACCATGGAGGGGAAGAAAGTGGAGATGGTTCCTTTCACTACGGCCTCTAACAAAGCACTCAAATAATTTTTCCTTGTCCTCAGAACTTTAGATGCTGGTATCTTAATGCACCTAATTACCAGGAAAGGAATGCTTTCACCAAAAAATATAACAGTGTTTTAACTGAAATAAAATTGGCACTCTTTTTGGTGAGTATGTTTTATCTTCTCATCTCTGCTGCCTGGATTTCCCTTCTTCCTGTCCATGTATCAGGCTATGTCTGTACTACTAACCACATATGTAATCTTACTGACACATGACTTGACTTGAACCCCTAACTACATGCTCTGTGGAGGTTCACTTTCCTTTATAAGATGTCAGTAAGTTTTCAAAATGCTTATTTTCTCTGGAGATAGAGTCCTAATTCCATCTATGTATCTCTCAACCATTCCACTCTAACTGAAATATAAAGCTAAAATACTTATTTAATTTCCATTAAAACAAAACAAAAAATCTCTCATATATCATACATCATACTAAGAGTTTAGAATTAGAGAAGATGGCCACATCACAGCAAAATATCAGCAAGTTCAACAATTATCTTTCTCTTAAGATTTTCAGTAATGCCAACATTGGTCTTCCATTCATGCATCGTTGGCTCCTCTCTGGTCAATTCAACTAAGATAACAGAAGTTCAAAACATTAATCATATTTTTAAATTTTTTAAATTTATTTATTTATTTTGAGAGAGAACACAAGCTGAGGAGGGGCAGAGAGAAGGAGAGAGAGAATGTAAAGCAGGCTTCACATCATCAGTGCAGAGCCCAATGTGGGGCCCAAACTCACAAACAATGAGATCCTGACCTGAGCCAAGATCAAGAGTTGGATACTGAAATAACTGTACCACACAGGGACCCCACAAAATCATCATATTTAAGCACACTGTACAAGTTAATGCTCTCTTAGTTTTATTACTAAAAATAGCATCTTCAAATTCAATATATTAATCAAGTTTTATCTTCCTCCCAAACAGGAAATCTTCTCTTTAAAAATCTATCAGCATTAAGTGAATAATGATATGATCAATTTATCAAATGAAATATTGTTAAAATTTCACACAGTTAAATTATCATGAGTTATTGAAACGAGTGTTCCTATTTTAAAGATTAACATGAGACCAAGTAATGATAGATTAGGTGCCACATTAAGAAGAAATGGATATTAACCCAAATACGGTTTATTCCACATTCATGTCCACTACAACAAACTTCTTCTCAGATGTTTGTTGATGCCTTACCATATACCAAAGACGTTTTATATTATACTTCACTTATTCCTTGCAACAACCTTGTCAAGTCAGCACTCAGATTACTTTAAAAAAAATTTTTTTTAATGTTTATTTATTTTTGAGAGAGAGAGAGAGACAGTGTGAGCAAGGGAGGTACAGAGAAAAAGGGAGACACAGAATCTGAAGCAGGCTGCAGGCTCTGAGTTGTTAATACAGAGCCCGATGCAGGGCTCAAACTCGTGGATTGTGAGATTATGACCTGGGATCATAGTCAGATGAGCTGAAGTCAGACACAACCGACTGAGCAACCCAGGCACCTTAGCTGTCAGGATACTTTAAATTTTGGCATCTAGTCAAGATATACTCTAATTATGTATAGTAACTTCTTGAACTTCTGTCTCTCCACCTGTCAAATAAGGCATTTGGATTTAATTAGCTGGATGGCCACTTTGATTCTAATAGGGGACCATAATACGGTTTCTGTAATTCTTTATCACTCTATAATAACTTTACTCTGGCTTGATAAAATCAAAAGAAATGTATTTCTAGCATTTATCATTTAGAGTTAATTTTTCATGTGTATGCCTCTTGGCTATATTCTGAAGGGCAAATAAAATATTTATTTTTATGTTCCCAATACCTACTTTTGATAAGGTCTTAATGAATATCCATTGACTAACAAATGAGTGAATACATATGATTTAACTGTATAATCTAGGACTGTCTATGAGGGAATGATTTTTATTTATTAACAAGGTAATGTGAAAAGCTGCATTAATATTTAGTACAATCCAAGGGAAAAACATTTTCCTTTACCTGGACAGATTTTAATAAGTGAAGTATAAACTAAAGAAATGCATTTACAACGGTGAAAGTGAGTTCAATTGTGAATGGGGAGTGCATTCTTTGTTTTTTGTTTGTTAGTTGGTTGACTTTTTGTTATACTGAATATGAGCATGAAAATATTGTCTTTACATTGGCCACTCATTGGCTTAGTTTTTATGTTACCCCACAATGCATTTATAAACGTGTTTTAGGTATAAGGTAAAGTAGCCTAATTCTATTTTTAAAGACAAAACTAAGCAAATTTGATGTCTGTGAGCATGACAAAGGAACTGCCAACTCTGAAGTCTGAAAAATACTTAAAATTTTTGCTTTTGCTGATGTTATCTGTATGATTCATATGCACGTATATTTACCACCTTCTGTGTGGAGAAAAAAGTCTAAATTTTCATTTACAGAATGTAGATGAAATGTTCAACTGAAATGTTAATTTGTGTTTCTTCACTTGTTTGTTTGTTTTGGTCTATTCTGTTGTCCAAACATGTCTTGAGCACAAATTCCATTCTTCCATTTTACAACACAACACTCACATTCCAGTCCATTCAACTGCCTTTCCAAAGGTGGGTTGATTGATTTTCACATACATGTGCATGAAAGCATTAAGTGCATTAGCATTTCCTTTTACCAAACATAAATGAAATAAAAATAAAATGAAACCAGTGTTCATCCTGTTAGCTGTTGAGTTTTTAAGCTATTTTGTAATAGAATGTTTTAGATGTAAATGTTATTGGCAATTAGTTTGCTTATTTGCCTTCCTTGTTTTCTTCAATCAGAAGCATTATCTTATAGATAACATTTGTGGAGCTAACTGGAAATAACAAAGCAAGGAAATAATTTTACCAGCCAGTGTGATTAGTAGAGATACATAATTGCCTGCCTATTTACTTTGAAGCTGTCATTTAATGAAGTGGTTCTAACTAAAACTCTAATGGAGAAAAATTCTTAATTCCTTTTTAATATTTCCCTATGTCTGGGAATGTAATTTAAAGTAAATTTCAATGTTGATTGCTTTTATTCTTTCCCATCAGTACATAAAGTTGTTTCTCTGTTTATAGGCAACAAAACAGATCATTTAAGACATTATACAAAATAAACAATCATTAGAAAATAATAACAAGTCTAAACAAAATGCCAGTTCTTAAGCAATTAACCTAGTTTAAATGTTTATATTTTCATCCAATGTTCTTCAAATATTTATCCCAAAAAAGGTTATCAATTCTCATATGTCTTCTACATTGCATGTTATTTATGAAAACTTAAGTCATTTATTATAAAATCAAATCGAAATTTGTCCACAGAAATTGTACAGTTGGCATGTTTAAATTTTCCCATTAAACATATTTATTCAACATTACACTGAGTGAAAATGCCAATTACAAAAGGTCACCTACTATATGATTCCATTTATAAAACATTCACAAAATGACAAAATTGCAAAAATGGAGAACAAGCTAGTAGTTTCCAGGTGGTAGAAATGTTGAAGGGAAAAAGGGTAGGTGTGGATATAAAGGTGTAACAAAGAAAGATCTCAGTGGTGATGACTGA
This sequence comes from Crocuta crocuta, assembly GCF_008692635.1. Taxonomy (NCBI): domain Eukaryota; kingdom Metazoa; phylum Chordata; class Mammalia; order Carnivora; family Hyaenidae; genus Crocuta; species Crocuta crocuta. Next base: position 10,978,093 of record NW_027531917.1, on the reverse strand, counting down.
CTACATCTGCATCTTGATTGCAGTGATGGTTACATAAATCTACAAATGTGACAATATCATATAAAACTATACATATATACTGTAGCAGTGTCAATTTTCTGGATTTGATATACTCTACTTATACAAGATGTAGCCATTGGAGAAAATTGCGGGAGGAGAATATAAAACCTCTCTGTACTATTTTCATAAATGCCTATAAATTTGTGATTACTTCAGAATAAAGCTTAAAAAATATATCTACTGAGGTAGTATAGTACTTAAGTCCATGAGCTCTAGAAATATATTGTCCAGTTTCAAATCCTGGTTTTACCTCTTACTAGCTAGTTTCTTCTCTTCCCAGCTGTAAGATTTTAAATAGGTCCAGAAAATTGGATTTCAGTTATCCTTCTCAGCAAAATGTAGAAAATAGTCTTTCCAACCTCATATGTAAATAACTTAAAACATCTCCTAGCCTCTAGGAAACGGTTTTTAAGTGATTTCTATCATCATCATCATCATCATCATCATCATCAAGATTATGTATTTCAAGATTCATGGAATCATTGTGGAATCATGGAATCATTGATTTGTCTTAGACTAACAGCTTGTCCGGTATAGTCACTGTTTGAGACTGCTATCTCAACCTATTTATTATTATCATTTCTTTACCTTTAAATGTGTCCTATTGGGATTACAACATATTCGGGTACCTTATTAAACTCTATTATACTTGGATCCAGTGCACCTTGGTCTCAATCCATATTGTATAAACTCTGTCAACAATGGTTGACAAAAAGAGTCAACAACAAAAAAGTATCTCATGGTGATCTAGCCTATTTTTAGGCATCATTAATTGTCAGAATGTTCCTTCTTTGAATGAGTTACAATCTGACTCCTTAAAATAACCCCTAAACTCCCATGATCTTCAAATGTTTTCCAGTGCTATATGAATGAGGTTAATTTCTCTTTCAGTTACATCTTCCATATCTCTGAAGCTCACTCAAACGATCAAACTCTGCCTCCTCACTGCTCACAGCATTACTTTTTCCTTAACCTTATTAAGGGCAAATGTCCTATATTCTCATTGCTCTCTCCCAGAATCATTAAAATTTGCAAATATTTCTTTTCAAATGAGGTTTCAGATATGAACTAGGTTCATATGTAGTAGGACTACTGTCTGCCTTATTTAAACTTTGTGATGCATTTATTAATGCAGTTCAATATCACATATGCTTCATTGGCCATGGTACAGTATGTGTTTATATAATTAATATTTGAACCTAGACACCATTACTTAGCATATCCCCATAATACATGTTTGAATAGTTTTCCTAATGTGAATGTTATTATTTTAATTACTTTATATATTTCATGAGTTCATAGATTAATATATAATAATAAACCAGAGAAATTATATATTAAATATATAAGTTAATAATAGTTAATAATAAATTAGGTAATTTTAATAAGTTGCATATAAATATGTTACTAATATATAGAAGTGCATTCTATTAACACCACAATTCTACTATTTATATATTATACATATTGCATCATAATCTACTTGAGAAAATAATCAGAAGTTACATAATATTTTACCATGTTTACTGAAATGTAGATGTTGGAAAATATAGTACACAAACCTTCAGTTTGTGGAGAATAAAGATGTTTTGAAAGCAAATGACTCTATGCTTCCATCCTGAATATAACAGCAGGTGTATTTGGAGAACATGATGCTAATGAATGTTACATTCCCAGTGTATATATTTATATGAAAGAATTTTTTATTGAAGTTGGTTAATCTATCACAATGTCACCAGGTTCTCCAACTTATAATTCACATAATCACCTCCTAGTCATAAAACATCCCAATGTACTCCCCATGGTTAGCTATGTTTTATTAGCACCAGCCTATAATAGCCTGTGTAGAGATATCTTTGTTACTGCTTCACATTAAGATATATCTGAGTGCTACATGAGAGCATCTGGGAATGAGGTAGTTAAATCATCCCTGAGAAAATTTGCCACATAGCACTTCACTGTTTACATTGCATGCAAAAGAATCTTGACAAAAGGAAAAAAAAAAGATAACTTGGTCCCTTTGACTTAAAATAAAATGACATGATTATATTACATAAAATGATTCCTTTCTTTTTAAGTTTATGCATTTTTTTAGCAATCTCTACATCCAGTTTGGGGCTCAAACTCATGACCCCAAAATCAAGAGTCATGTGCTTTTCCAACTGAGCCAGACAGTCATCCCACATAAAATGATTCTTAATAGAAACAGGGGAAAAAAGGTATATGTGAGTATGTAGGAAGGACAATGGATTGTAATCCTATGCCTCCTAAAATATTTTAATAATAAATTTACATGTGATTTTGGTATAAGATTTTTAATTTACAGCTGGACAGAGTGGTATTCAGAAATTACTTTCTCAGCATCGAGAACAGTGACAAATCCATGCATAATGCACAGTAATTATGAACCTGGGTTCTTGAGCCAGATTTCTTACAAATGAAGTATTGGAGCTCTTGCTCTATCACTAGTATGCAACCCAAGAAAGTTTAAATTTACTGAGCTTAAGTGTGTTCAAGGGCAAATGTAGGATAATGAGATGGTAGTGTGAAACATTTTGCTAACTGTGAATAATACAAGATTCTTATAAGATGACCAGGTGACTAAAAATGAAACATTGAAGCTTTGAAGAAAGAACTGGCAGTAAATTGTCATAAAGTCAGGAGACAGAGATTCTATCACCATTAATTCCTGTGTTTCTAGAGAAGTAACTTAATCTGAGACTTTGTTCTCTGTTGTGATAATAAAGTTCAGTCAGGTGATCAATAAGGCTACTCACAAATCCAAAATTTTATAAATCAAAAATATATAATTGGGACAAATCTATTTGAGGCTTAAAGTTTTGGTCATGAGTAAGTTGTAGGAAACAATGAAGAGGAAGCTATCAACAGAACATTGAAACCCCCAAGGGAGATACAAAAGAAATGGGTAGGCTAGTGAGAGAGGCAAAACATGTATTAATAAGTCAGAGAAAAAAGAGAATTCAATATTTATTTTGTACTTTGTTTCTATCAAGCATATGCTATATCCTTTACATACTGTATCTGATTGCACGACAAAACTGTGTGGTGCATTTTTACTATTGCCGTTGTATCCATGAGGTAATTTAGGTCCAGAATGGGTGTAACTGCAACTAACATCTAGATCTAGTTTCTATTTTATTCAGCCCTCCACTTGCTAGGAAATATATGGAAACAAAATTATATTCATTACAGAGGAAGCGGCTGATGATGAAACATACTCTGAAAAGTGTTTGGTAAATAAAACAAAGGGGTAAGACCAGTAACATCGGAGTAGAACTGGGAAGAAGAGAAATAAGGAGCTTGAGTTTAATGGGCAAATCTGCAAAAAAGTAATTTGGAAAATAGGTTAGGATTAAGCAGAGATATATGGGAATTACTGACAACAGTGAAAACTTGGCTGTGATTAGAGAACAAGGAATACTAGTAGGTATAGTCGTGGGGATATCTCGATATACTCTGGTAATATTTATCATCAAAAGGAGAGAGACAGAGGGTGGCTGCAGGCCAGACTTGGTATTTTCAAGATGTTCCCAGGAAAATCAAAGGGGAAATAATAAGAGGAAGCATCAAAGTAGCTGGCCATGGATTTCCAGCTGTGTAGGAATCAAGTATAGATTTAGAGGTTACAGAATTATTGAAATTATTTCTGATGCAAAATATTTTACATTGTTTTTGCTTCAGTACCATAATTGTATGCACTTATTATTTAAACAACCATTTGATGCCTTTCACTAGGAGCAGCAACACCTTTGTCCCCACAATTTTTCAGTATTCAGTAACGTGTTACACTGACCTACCAGGGAGAAATCCCCTATTTTGCAAGCCTAATCAACACAAAATGCATGCATTAAGAATGGACAAAATATGAGCTCTATTTTTGTCTTTATTAACCAAAGCATTAAGTGAATTCTAATTTTAAAAATCTCTTTCTTCTCTTTCTCTACTCTTTCCTTCTAAAAAAGAGGAGTTTGTCTTTTGTTATGAGAATTTACTGTGTGCTTTCCATAAGGTTCTTAACAGTATAGGGGCTAACTTTATAGCTAACTTTAAAAAGTTAACAATTTTCTGCTTTTCTTTATTTTTTTAATTAATTAATTTATTTTGAGAGAGAGAGAGAGCAGGAGGGGCAGAAAGAGAAAAAGAGAGAGAGGATCCTAAACAAGCTCCATAATGTCATTACAGAGCCCAATGTGGGGCTTGAGCTCACAAGACGGTGAGATCATGAACTGAGACAAAACCAAGAGTTGGATGCTTAACTAACTAAGTCACCCAAGCACCCCATCTGCTATTCTTTACTTAAAAGGATTTTAATATAAAATTATCTGATATTAAAAAATATTGTCTGTTGGGGCACCTGAGTGGCGCAGTCGATTGAGCATCCAGCTTGATTTCGGCTCAGGTCATGATTTCAAGGTCATGGGATTGAGCCCACTGTGGGGCTCCTTGCTGAGTATGGAGCCTGCTTGGGACTCTCTGTCTTCGCCTCTCTCAAAATGAATAAATAAATATTTTTTAAAAATTGTCTGTTATTGCTACTATTGGAGCTAGGCTTTTTATGTTCTACTTCTGATGGAAAGAATGTTCTAACTTCCCTATCTTCTCTCCTTCCCCATATCTAATAAACACATGCATTATACCTTTCTTTCCAAAGCCATCTTAAAAGACACTACTCTTTAAGCCTCTTTTAATATACCAACAGTCATTTCATGAGGAACTAACCATCCTTTATTGTACCAAAGAGATAAGCAATTTGGCGATGTTTGTTAAGAGAACAGGGATGAGTTGGGCAGAGCTGCCGTTACTCTGGCTTTGTTGTGAGCTGTACCATCTGGGAAATTCATTACTCTCTCTGGGCCTTGGTTTCCTCTTGACAGATATTATTGTATCGATTTCTCACCCACAGTTCTACATAGCATCTAATTTGTAATCATATATATAATACATCCATAATAAGACAATATCTTAGACACATATATATTTGACACATAACTATTATTTGTTGTCCTTATTCTCAAAATCTAACACAGTTAGATAATTGTGTATTAGTTACATAATAAATGTAGGTAATAACTAGTTTTTTAATTAGTAAATGAATAATAGAAATGACAGCAAGAGCTTCTTATCACTTACTGAGAGCACTGTCCAGCCACATTAAGTATTTCACATGTATTTTTACATAACTTCATTAAACCACTATATAATATATGTAGTATTTTCATTTCCTTTTGATATTGACAAATTTTAGAAACCTGAATAGTACACAGAATAATATAGTATACATATGACAAAAAGAAAACTTGAGCCCATGTCAACCTGTTTCTAAAACTGAATAAAAGAATGAATGAATGAATGAATGAATGAATGAAACAGATGAGTTATCAGTCAAGTTTACTCCCACACATCCACAATAGAAGAGATTCTCAAACCCTACAATGGTCCCTGATCTCTGCCTCTGAGGTGTGCACGCTCAGTGCAGCCTATGTCTTTCATACCCACATTCTAGCAGCCAAAGAGAAGCAATGAGTGACATTCACATGCATACAGCATGGAAGTAGAAGAGCTAAGTGTGTTTCCAGAAGGTGGTATTCATGAAACCTGATGTAAGCAAAAAACAAATTATACTGCATCCTCTTTTTAAAAAGATCCCCTTCATTTTTCTGCATGCTGCTGTCCAGTTCTCCCAGCACCATCTGTTAAAAAGGCTGTCTTTTTTCCATTGGATACTCTTTCCTGCTTTGTCAAGGATTACTTGCCCATACATTTGTGGGTTCAATTCTGAGATCTCTATTCTATTCCATTGGTCTATGTGTCTGTTTTTGTGCCTATACCATACTGTCTTGATGATTACAGCTTTGTAGTAGACGCTAAAGTCTGGGATTGTGATGCCTCCTGTTTTGGTTTTCTTCTTCAATATTACTTTGGCTATTTGGGGTCTTTTGTGGTTCCATACAAATTTTAGGATAGTTTGTTCTGGTTTTGAGAAGAATGCTGGTGCAATTTTGATTGGGATTGCATTGAATGTATAGATTGCTTTCGGTAGTAATGACATTCTAACTATATTTATTCTTCTGATCCATTAGCATGGAATATTTTTCCATTTCTTTGTGTCTTCTTCAATTTCCTTTATAAGTTTTCTATAGTTTTCATCATACAGGTCTCTTATATCTATGGTTAGGTTTACTCCTAGCTATTTTATGTTTTTTGTGCAATTTTGAATGGGATCAGTTCCTTGATTTCTCTTTCTGTTGCTTCATTATTGGTGTATAAAAATGCAACCGATTTCTGTACATTGATTTTGTACCCTGCAACTTTGCTGAATTCATGGATTAGTTCTAATAGGCTTCTGGTGGAGTCTGTCGGGTTTTCTATATAGAGTATCATGTTGTCTGTGAAAAGTGAAAGTTTGACTTCTTCTTTGCCAATTCCAATGCCTTTTATTTCCTTTTGTTATCTGATTGCTGATGCTACGACTTCCAGTACTATGCTAAACAACAGTGGTGAGAGTGGACATCTGTGTCCACTGTGTTCCTGATCTCAGGGGGAAAGCTCTCAGTTTTTCCCCATTGAGGATGATGTTAGCTGAGGGCTTCTCATAGATGGCTTTTATGATGCTTAAGTAAGTTCTTTGTATCCCGACTTTCTCAAGGGTCTTTATTAAGAAAGGATGCTGTATTTTGTCAAATGCTTTTTCTACATCTATGGACAGGATCATATGGTTTTTATCTTTTCTTTTGTTAATGTGATGTATCACATTGATTTATTTGAGAATATTGAGCCAGCCTTGTAATTCAGGAATGAATCCCACTTGATCATTTTCTCATACCATACACAAAAATAAACTCAAATCGATAAAGGACCTGAATGTGAGACAGAAAACTATCAAAATCCTAGAGGAGAAAGCAGGAAACAACCTCCTTGACCTCAACTGCAGCAATTTNCAAAGGCAAGGGAATCAAGATCAAAAATAAACTACTGGGACCTCATCAAGATAAAAACCTTCTGCATGGCAAAGGAAACAATCCATAAAACTAATAGGCAACTGACGGAATGGGAAAAGATAGTTGCAAATGACATATCAGATAAAAGGCTAGTATCCAAAATCTATAAGGAACTCACCAAACTTCACACTTGAAAAACAAATAATCCAGTAAAGAAATGGGCAGAAGGTATGAACAGACACTTCCCCAAAGAGGACACCCAGATGGCCATCAGACACATGAAATGATGCTCAGCATCCCTCCTCATCAGGGAAATACAAATCAAAACCACACTGAGATACCACCTTGCGCTGGTCAGAGTGGCTAAAATGAACAAATCAGGAGACTCTAGATGCTGGCGAGGATGTGGAGAAACGGGCACCCTCCTACACTGTTGGCGCAGCCCCTCTGGAAAACAGTGTGAAGGTTCCTCAAAAAATTAATAATAGAACTCCCCTATGACCCAGCAATAGCACTGCCAGGAATTTACCCAAGGGATACAGGAGTGCTGGTGCATAGGGGCACATGGACACCAATATTCATAGCAGCACTCTCAACAATAGCCAAAACATGGAAAGAGCCTAAGTGTCCATCAACTGATGAATGGATCAAGAAGATGTGGTTTATCTATACCATGGAATACTACATGGCAATAAGAAAGAATGAAATCTGGCCATGTGTAGCAATATGGATGGAACTTGAGGGTGTTACGCTGAGCGAAATAAATCAGGCAGAGAAAGACACATACCATATGTTTTAACATATAGGTGGATTAGAAGGAACTTAACAGAGGACCATGGGGGAGAAGAAAGGGAAAAATAGCTGGGAGGGAGGCAAACCATGAGAGACTCTTGAATGCTGAGAACAAACTGAGGGATGATGGGGGTGGGAGAGATGGAAAGGGGGGTGATGGGCCTGGAGGTGGGCATTTCTGGGGATGAGCACTGGGTGTTATATGGCGACCAACTTGACAATAAATTATTAAAAAATAAAATTAAAAATCCCCTTCAGCTTCTGGAATCTAGTAAACAATTCATTTTTATGTAGCCTTAAAAAAATTTTTAAAGGCTACTTTCACATGATTGCTAAGTTTAAGTTCATCTTTTTAAATGCCTTAAAAAATCCCCTTATCAGAGGCACCTGGGTGGCTCACTCAGTTAAGCATCCAACTCTGGCTCAGTTCATTAAATCATGGTTTGTGAGTTCAAAATCATTGGCCTTTCTGCTGTTATCATGAAGCCTGCTTCAGATCCTCCATTTCCCCCTCTCTCTACCCGCTACCCAACTCGTGCTTTCTCTCTCTCTCTCAAAAATAAACATTTTTTTAAATCCCTTTATTAGTTTTGCAGGTTTACATAATCACACTCACAATGATTTCAAAATTTAAAAAAAAATCTTTCATCATGTTCAATATTGGACAAAGGCCACTTTTAATTTGGTGTCAATCAATTTCAGCACATTGAACTCATTCATTGAGTTGGTAGGCACATGGTCACAGTTTTGAAGCTCTCCATGTTTGATGAGGACGAGCTACTCTTCCCAGGTGAGATCTGATGGTCAGCATGCTTTGGAACAAGCCACTCTACACAGTTGTTTTTTATTTTTTACCCGTCTTCTCTGTGACAAGTTTGTGTGCTCTTCCCAGAGCCTGCAGGAGATGGACCACACCTAGTAACAAAGTAACCTAGCCAGTTCAGATTTCAGAGAGGTTCATTAAATTGGTCCATCCATTACATATGCAAGGGCATTTCTTCAAATATGCCTATCAACAAATCTGAGTTTAACCACTTCATTAACTCCATTAATTCGTAGCTCTGTAAGAATTCCTGAGTACTCATCATAGGGCTTTTTAAATTCCTACTCTTTTGCCTAGATTTATTCTTCCCTTATAACTTCACAGAACTCCTCTTTCAGGACCCAAGGGTGTCCTCCCAGGAAGGCCTTATCTGACTGTGGCAATTGTACCCCAGTCACTCCCTATTTCATTACCCTGGGTTTGTTTCTTCATAGTGCTTGGAACTGTTTGGAGTTATCTTACAGTTTATTTACTTCTTTACTTTTTAATACTTTCCCCCAATAGGATGTTAGCCTCTTGTTTACACCAAGAAGATATCTAAGCCATAAGTCGGCCAAAAAATTTAAAAGAAAAGAGACAAGCTACAATGACTTCTCTGTTTCTGAATTCTTGTAGCTATTGTTGAAATCTCTACTAAACTGTTTACTATTTGGAAATAGAATATATATAGAATTCCTCCATTAGATTCTCATCTCAGAAAATGGCAATATTTTATTCATTTCACACAACTTACAGACAATGCCCTATAAAATCTTTTGGTTTTATTAAATAATATTTAAGAAAATATATGCCGAATGGAGCTATGTTTTAAGCAGTGCTATGTTTTAAGTCAAATGCTATGAATCATTACCTTTCACTGATCAAGTGGCCTTCAAGGTGTTTTAGCTCTACAGAAGCCTTCTCCTTAGTTCTATAAACTCACAGTATGTCCAAGATGGTTTATATAAAACTAAACCCTAATGAAAAACAGTTTCTTTCCTCTCTTAATATCCTTTATTTCTTTTGATACCACTGAAAGGAGGAGCCTCAAACAAAACATTTTGTGTTTGACAACCAATGGGAAAGTGATACTAAATCATAATATCCATAATACTGGTGCTTTAACCATGGAAACTCCATAGTGATAAGTTAAAATGTGGAGTGACTTTTAGGTAATATATTTTATGGTACAGAAAACGTCTTTCCTAATTCTGTGCACCACAGGATTCCTTTCGTAGGCTGGGTGTTTTTGGATTCAGGAGGTTAAGAGTGACCTCTGGTGGCAATGGTATTTCTTGTTCACCATACTCTAAAGGAGAGAAAAATGACTTCAGGGATTTTTCCATATCCTAAGATATGGATAAACAAAGTTTATGGTTAAAGAGCATTGATCATAATCAATTATGTATAAGTTAAAACAACCAACCATCCAGGAGACTGAGGATTCAGAGGTTAAACACAACTTTCATTCCTACTGTTTTGCTATTTCTTTCATGTAAATGCCAACTTGTTTCAAGCTATGAATGAGACATTGCTGAGCACTGAGTGGGCAAAGATGCTTACAATCAGCTCTAAACAGCTAGTAGGATATGGCTCCAGCACATTGCTGGCTGAAATCCTTTGCTGAGCCCTTCATAACCTTCCCCCCAAAACACATTCAAGGCTAGCCAAACAGAAAACAAGGAGAGGCACTGAGAGCAGTGAGTTTTATGATACCACTGTAGGCAGAACAATACTTCCAAGAAAAAACACTTGCCAGATAAATACAGGAATGTCCTGTTAAATCGTGAATTGCAGATAAACAACAAATATTTTTTTTATCATTAGTATGTCACAACTATTGCATGGAAAATATATTAAAATATTATGTATTGCTTATGAAATTCAAATTTAACTGAGCACTTTGTATTTTTAATTGCTAAATCTGACAATCTTAGATGGACCATGGGACCCAGAATGAAAAGTTCATTTAAGAGAAGATGAAGTATTGGCCAAAACTGGCAACCTGCAAATCTTCCCAAACTGTGCTTCACAAACAATGGAGCATACAATCATTGCCCTTGAATGGCTTACAGGTGAGACAGGACATGTATTTCCCAAGGTACTTAGGGAACTAGACAGGGCTGGAATGATGGGAGCCTTTGAGCATTATCACTGGCCTTTAGGTCTAATTTATATCCCCTGGGATCATGTGATACTATGCCTGTGTATGTTTGTCGCCATGTTACATGTTAGGATAGTTGGGAGATTATATTCTAGTGTACTTGCCCCTTGTTCCCCAACCACACTAAATTTGGCCTTGGTTATCAGGCAGTTGTGTGGTTCCAGGCAAAAGGCTGACAGAATTCTCTGGCTTGACAACATGATGTGGCTTAACTTGGCCTCTAGGGCCATGGTAAGTCAACTGATGGTTGTGAAGTTCTATATCACTCTCATCCTTGAAAGCCTGAGGCAGGCAGAGACACTGCTGACAAGGGACCTCAGACCATACCCAAATCTCTACAGGTTACTATAGGGAGAGCAGAATTTTTAGTTATATTAGAATTTCTCAATCATTAGAACCCTACTATATACAATTAGAGACAAAGACCTGGTCATTGGAGTTTCTGTTCTTCCAATGAAAATTGAGCACATTTTTTAGATGCTTAGTATCATAAAGAGTAATTCCTAGGCATCAAATTAAGCTTAATGGAAGCCAGACTTGAGAACAATTTAATAGAAATACAAAAGCTGGAGGCCATAAATAAGAACCTAGAATCTTCAATTCTTTATTTGGGCTTAAGAAACTTAGGGGTAAAAAAACTAAAGAATTATCAAAATATTTAGAAAAAATTGGACTGATGGCAAATGTAACAAGAAAAATTCAGTCTTTAAATGGTAAATGGTGCAAGACACTTAGAATTTCAAGTACCTGCAATTAAAATGGCCTTCAGTTTACATCAGAAAAAACAAAATAAAACTTCAGAAAGCATTAAAAAATGCTTTGAATGAAAACTCTAATCTTGAAGAAAGCATAAACTGCTTTCACAGGTAGAATGATGGAAAAGAAGAATGGGTGAACGTTAAATGAAATGCAATAATATAAAACGCTAAAGTGGTATGGGATACATTTGCAAGTCAAAGAAGTATAACAAATTACAAGAGGATCATTCGCTAAAGCTGAACAATCCTGGTCTTAAAGAAGTCAACATGAACTGCAGGAGCTAGGAAGTCCATAAAACAAATGTATCAGAAACTGGAGACATCTTAGTAGAAGTATAGAAGAAATGGATTGATGTGGTAGGTTGAATAATGGGGCCCCAAAGGTGTCTACATTTTAATCCCCAGAAACTTACATGGCAAAAGGGACTTGATAGATTTTGACTAAGTGAAGGATTTTAAAATGAAAAGTGTCCTGGATTTTTTGGGTGGGCCCAGTGCAATCACAAAGGTCTTTTAAAGAAAGAGGCAGGAGGATCAGAGTCAGAAAAGTAAATGATATGATGGAAGCAGAGCTCAAAGTGATGTGTCCATGAACCAAGGAATATAAGGAGCCTCCAGAAGATGGCAGATAAAGGACTCTTCCTTAAGGCTTCTAGAGGAAACACAGCCTGCTGACATCTAATCTTAGCTCAATGAAACTGATTTTGGACTTCTGAATTTCATACCGTAAGATAATAAATTAGTGTTGTTTAAGCCACTAAGTTTGTGGTAATTGTGATACAAGCTACAGGAAATGAATCACTTCCTTAAAAAGTGTTGAAAAAAAAAAAAAGAAACCAAATGTACACTTAATTAGCTAAAGAAGGTAAAATAATCAATGCACTTAAATATCATATTAAAAATCTCCAATCTAAGAAAATAAAAAGCAAAAGCTCTAGCAGATACCTTATGTCCTCCCTGAACTGCATCAAAAAAAAGAAATATATTTTCATGAAATATTCAATTTATAGTAAATTTAACACACACCAAAAAAAGGGAGAATCTTTCCACAGCAATTGAAAAGATCAGCCATGCATGTAAAGAGTTGGACACATATAAAATAGAAGCCAAAATCTTTCAGAAGAATTGCAAATAGTCATTGGCAATTATCAATGTCAGAGAATTTCCCATGAGAGAAAAGCTCATGATAATAGGTGGGGAATGTTGTTTGAGAGTAACTTTGATGACCTGAAGAAAAAAAAAAAGTGAAAACTTTAGTCAAAACTTTGTTGAGGTTGGAATTCAATGTGAACATTTTAAAAAGTATCTTTATGTCTCTTACCTTCTAAATGAGACATTTGGCAGAGTTCCTAGAAGACCACCAGGGAATTCTCTGTATGAACAGGTCCTTCCTGAGGAAGGAGGTACATGATGCTCTATGGAGCAGTGATCCAGGGTCCTGTGGCTAGTAGGAACCAGATGCCACCAACATGGGGTCAGGACCCCAAGTGAAAGAGATACAGCAGCTCCTCCACAAGACAAAGAAGGAGATTGTCTTGATGCTCTTGCATGGAAGATACTAAGGATCTTCCTTTCATTTAAACTTCTCATGTGAATGGACAGTCTCATCTTCCACCTCAACCCACCATCAGAAGCCATTTATTACAGAAGGAGCCCAAAGGGAAATTCCTAAAAAGAGAATTGCAGGCCTGCCTCCTCTTCTAGAAACCAAGAACAAACCTCCCCAGAAATCACCTCCTTAAAGAAACTTCCATGTCCCAGAGCATTCTCCACTGACAACAAATGTTTCTACACCTAGCACTGAATTCCATTTTCTCTCCATTCAATCTAAAAACAGTTTTCAACCTTTGGGTTGATTCTACCTTCCAATATGCTTATTTAAGAGATCCAGAACCATAGTAAGATACTTTCTTTTCTTCTAAAATCATTTTGATTTTTTTCTCTTACTTTTATTGCCATTAATTAAGTGATTATACACTGATGTAAATGAAAGTTTTATGTAATTATAAGTGTTAAAATAAATGATTTATAACTTTAGGTTACAGTCTGAAGTCTAAGTCTGCTCCATTCAGGCAGATCAGTTTCTTATTCAAAGGCCCAGGATAAAGGCACTACATGGGCATCTTCTCATGGGGGATGACCCAAACAAGGCTTCTTAAAGCCTCCAGGTGAACTAGCATACTCTCAAGTCTACCCATACTCCACTAGTCAAAGCAAGTTGTGTAGCCCAAGTCAATGGAGCAGGGGTGTCAATTCTCCCCACGTAGAAAAACCCTAAATGCACATATTTCTTTAGGAAGTTAATGGTAATACTCTTCTGACCTGACCCCAACCCCTATAAAGAACCCTCTTCAGTGCCTGACAGATAATAAAGACTAAATGTTTCATGAATAAATTTAACAACTTGTCCTCCAGAATGGTTTTTAATAATGTACACACTGTTTGTGAGTGCTATTAGTGCTCTTAGCATTGATATAAGGGACTTTTTAGTGTTAACAATCTGACCAACACAAACAAGTACCTAATTTAACGTTTTCTAAAGAGGTGCTTTTTTCTTACATATATTGAATTTTTTTCTGAGAATTCTCTATTCATGTTTTGTGACCATTTTTCTATTAAGTTTCATTTTTTTAAAAATCTGTGATACTCTTGTAACATATAACTTAACCTATTACAAGCTTGTTTTTCAAAATTTTAGGGATTACTATATGTGGAGTTTTTTGTTTTGTTTTATTTTACATAGTTTTATCTCTTCCCTTTTCACTGATGGTAAGATTAATCAACCTTTCCATGGACAACTTATGTCCCATAAAATGAACATACTGTAATTGATTTAACTGTTTCTTTTATTGTAGATTATTTAAATTGTTTTCATCTTTTTCTTCTTTAAATAATACTGTGATGAGTTTTGTCTATTATCAGAATTTCATATAACTTATTTTGAAAGATCCTAGAAAATAATGGATCAAGTGCACATGTATTTTTAAAGTTCTCTATATATTATCACAAATTATTAGCCAGAGAGGTTTTCCTGCTTTTCACTTATCCAAGAGAGCCTGTGTGAGCCATTAACCTTCTCTATCTGAAACTGAGGAGCATGGGTGAGCCAGGGACCTATAGTGGGCCCCTTCCTGGCTCTGATCCTCACCCAGCTGCTCCAGAGCTCCATCAGGCCTGTGTGGCACACCCTCAGGATCAAAAGTAGGATTTGGACCTGGGCATCATATTTAACCTGTATCAGGACAGGGAGTGACAGAGATGGCAGCCATTCCTTAGAAGAAAAGGAGAAATTTTTCTCCAGGGGCTCAGGACTGAGTGCAGGAAGCCCCATGACCCTCACCAACCCTACTACATGCTCCTCTCAACTCTCCAAGGGATTCAATTCTTCATTGTCACTTTCTGTTACACTGGCATTTATGGATGACATTGCTCTATATAGACTGACAAAGACTCGAGGCCAGCTCTGGGAAGTCTCCTCCCTTGTGGTTCCCCCTGCCTGCCCTCCTAACTCCTTACCTGGAGACTTCAAATGCTGTGGGCCACCAAGCTAGGAGCAGCCTGGTAAGCAGGCAGCCTCAGGGATGAGTGGTTAGTTGGGAATGATCACTGATATTTTTCAAGCACTTTAATGAGAAAGAGAAAATTAAACTTCACTATATGACTTGAGCAACTTCTGTGCTGATTTGGATAATAGTTTTAAAATATCATTTGTGCATGTGTGTGTTATTGACAATGTAACAACTACAGACCCAACACACATTTACATTTAATCTGGATTATTAGCCATTACTCCATTAATTTTTTAAGTCTAGACAATCAACAGAACTATAAATCAAGTCCTGGTTTGTAGGATTTGCCTATCATTGTGTGTAAATACCCATCACAGCCAGATTTCATATGTATAATGTATAGTCACTGAATACAGGCTCAGGAAAAAATTCATACTTGCACATCTTCACATAGTATTTCCACCATAAAGATACAATAGCTATAGATAATCTTGAGGATATAGAAAACTGAAAACTGTGGTATGATAATTAGAGATGAAATTCAGCATGGTACCTTTCTAGTAAAATGTATTTTTGGCTCAAAAATGTCAGTAATTTGAACAAGTGACTCTAGTTAGCTGGTGTGAACATAATCTCCAGCACATAATCCTATCCCAAGAAGAGAGGTATTATAATTTATATTTGCATTTGTATCTATTTTACTGGAACTCAAATACAGAAAAAAACGGTAACATGCATTAACATATAAATATATATAAAGCTTTGTATGTGTATACATAGTATGAATGTATAAACGTGTGTGTGTGTGTATATATATATATACTTTTAATTAATAACCATTTATCAAGGACCCACTCTTATGTCAAGAACTGGACATCCCTCAGAATCATCATGTGGTACAAATGTTCACATTCGATGGAAAATGGGCCAAACCTAGCCTGCCTCATGTTTTTACACTGCCACAGAGCAATGTATGGCTATTACACACTTCCATTATAAATCAATTATCCTTCCTATAAGAACAGTTGCTTGAGAGTTGAGAGCAGCATCAATAATGAACTAAAGAATAAGGTAAATGATTTCCAATGTTTTTGTATGAATCAGCAAATGTTACTAATAATTTTTGGTTATTTATATGAGAAGTTAATAAAGAGTCTGAAGTGACTAAAGAACCATTCTCTCTGAACAATCTGCTTGGAATAACTGTAAGTGACAATATTTTTAAAGAAGTTGAGAAATGCCAATTCAGTACAATCTGAAGTAGAATCTGCTAAAATGTATTTCAACTGATGCTGGAAAAAATAAACTGAAGTGGAACAGAAAAAGGCAAATTTGGAGAAATTCACAAAGCTTGTAAAAATATAGTGTGTTTAAATCTATATTTACTTATTATTTATCAGCAAGTACTTTCCACACAATATCTGAATCTACCACATTATTAACCAGGAGCATCACTGTAAATTTCATTTATTCTGGTGGGTAGTTCTGTAATTTGTTTTGTCAGAAATAGATTATTGATGGGTTAACATTGGTAATGATTTTTTTTTTTGTAATTTTTCACCTTAAAGATGAGATTGGGATCTTTTTCTCAATGAGGAAAGTTGGCCCTGGACAATATTAATGATTACTGACTAGCTTTGGAAATTAGCTTTTGCTGCAGACTTAAAAAAACTTTCTTAATGAATTCAACCCACAGTTACAAGGTAAAACTGCTTATATGTGGAACTTAAACTATGTCATTCAGTTAACTAATGTTACATGAATCATTAGCAATGTCAAGTTGTTCTATTCATTTATTCCTTTATCAAAAATTAAAACAAGATTTTCGTTCCCACAAATATTTAAGTAGGTATGTTTTCCCAGATCAAACTGTAGCTTCAGTAGTATGTTTCTTATCTTAATGAAAACACAAAGAAAAATTTCTTATTTCAAAATCCATCTAACTTCACAATTGAGAAGCTGCTGCCTAAACTTTTGATTGGGAATGATTACTTTGCATTGCAGTGACATAATCAAAGACAATTATCAAGAGAAGAATTTGATAGAATTCTAACTTCCATTTAAGGGATACATATATGCAATTAAAATCATATGCTAGTAGGTTGATATCAGTATTTGGCAGTATCTCTATGGTTGAAAAATCATTTTCAAGGATGAAATACGTAAAACTCCATTCTAAATCAGCATTAACAATGAATATTTGCAATCAATTTTGATGATGGGGAAGACTAAATTTTAACCTCATTTAGATGAAATGTTATTAAAATAACTTTATAATTATACTAGGTTATTATATTTTGAATTAAATTTATAAAAACTGGCAAAATGTGCTTTTTCTCTTGTTCTGTAAATGCCTTCAAAATATGCTCAATTTTGTCTCCTGGCCAAAAAAACCTAAGATATTTACTATCTGGTCTTTTACAGAAAAGATTTGCTGACCTCTGATCTAATTGAAAACAAAATTAGTAAGCATATGTTGACTCTTCAGAATCTTCTGTGAACATACACTACTTGATTGCTGCACATAATTATGAGTAAAATGTTTTATAAATCTTATGAAACATCCATTAGAGTAGTAATGCATAATAGAGATTCTTCAGTCGGTACTTAAGAATTTGGCCTTAAATACATGGCTACTTAAAATTTAAAAAGTGAAAGTAAACAATGTTGCTTCAAATAAAATATTAACTGCTGTAAAATCTATTATTATTCTTGGCATGTTTTACAGTATTCCTCTGTGTCATATGGAAATAGTCTATAAAACGGACCACTATATTTCTAGCTCACTCTCTTCCAATTAAAGTTTAGTATACAATTCTATGCATTAGTAGGCTGTGCACCAAAATGCAGTATCAATCCAAATCATTACATTGAGACAAATTGCCTTCATGTTCTAGGAAAAACTGTCTTCTATAGACATTATTGTAACAAAATTGCTTTGGAAAGGGAACTGCTCTCCAGGACAGAATTATTATTTTCTTATGGAAAGGAATCTCCTATTTTGTATTCAAAAGCTATTGATAATAAAGGGCTTAATAAGACAACTTATATGATTGCTGTTTTAGCAAAGCAATCTATATATCCTGGGGATTGGCATATATAACTTGCCACAACTGATATTTCCTTTGGCAATCATTCACTTCTTGTACTCAAGAGGACAGGAGTTTTTTCCTACCACAGTTTGTTTCCTTTGCCCCCATTTGTTGTGTGATATTATCCTGTGGCTAAGTTTTCTAAAACAAATTCTGAATTTTCAGTTTTGTACTCTGTTTTCTTACAGAACTTAGTGAACATAGAATATAACATTTCCAACCACATGAAGTGCACCATGGACTGAAAATTCCCTAACTATAAGTTTTTCATAACGGAAATAAATTACTTCCCTGCTTTGTGAATTCCATACTTAAAAATTGTATAGTTATTTTTCTTATGAGTAAGTATATTTATATGCTCATCTTATCTTTAAAGTATGAAAAACATCTTTAAATCTCAGGTCATTTACATAATGTAACACACATACACACACACACAGATACAAACATAGAAACACGATCAGACAAATAAGAACACAACTGCCTTTATATTCATTTATCCAGTCAATCATTCATTCATTAAGCATATATTTACTATATATTACCAAATGCCCAACATTGCACCAAGTGCTTAATTCAACCAAATAATAGCTATTGCATCACCCCATTTTTATTCAATTATGTACTGATTTTTTAGGTTTCACTAAATAGAATCAAATGGGTTATAATTCTTTTAATGAGTGCTTTAAGTGTAATATTATATCTAAAATATTTTAATATTACTTATTTCCCCCAACATGGAATAATTATGCTATAAGAAAATGACATTATTTACCTCTCTTCCCCAAGTTTTATTTCTAGTCATATTTCAAAATGAGCACATAAAGGTGAATTTTATTCCAGAGACTAATTTCTTGAACTGCCCTTTGCCTTAGCTTGGATTCTGCAGTATGTTTTTATTCCAGGAAGATGAATATATTTAATATACTTTAAATTGCATCATATTTTATGAGCTCTCAAGGGATCCACTGTTATATGAACCAAACATTATTTCATAATTATTGCTTCAGATATCTCAAATTATGATGACTAATTAAACATACATACAATACATTCATCAGTGAAAAAATTTCAATGACTCAATTTCTATTCCCTCTTGAAAGTGCTTATATCCTCTGCAGAAGTTTTAAGAAGGAGTATCCAGCAATTGAGAACATGATTTAGCATTAATATTTCATAGTGCAATCGAGGTACGTGTTAACTAGAGAAATGCTAACATCCTTCCATCCTCCAAATAAGTGTCACTCTTGTTTTTACTAACAAGATGATGTATAAGGCTCAATGGAAGCTGGTGGTCTATCTTCGAATATACATTTTATTTATGTAAACTTTTATTATTAATTTAGAATAGTATAACAAAGAGACCCACATTTTTTAAAAAAAGGATAAAAATCTATCACTCCTTTCCCTTATGAAGCCACAAACTATGCAATAAATTCCACTAAATTCTAGTTCACTGGATTTCTACAGGCTTAATTCCAGGATAAATCAAGAAGTCATAGCCAGTCACTTCTGAAAAGGGAAAAATTCCCAAAGCTATACCTGACCAATGACCTGAAATAAAGTTTTCATGAGCTTGTAGTTAGTTGTACTCCATTTAGAAAACACTATAAACAAACAAACAAAAATAGGCAATGAGAAAATATATATGAAGTACATGGTCTTGAAAATGAGAACAATTTACTGGTAGATGCGAGCTGCTATCCTGGTTGATCTTTAACACTATATTTTATCAGAGTTTTTCCCTACTTATGATTTTTATACTGTAGAAATGACAGTGATTTATAGTTACTGATTTATTTAAAGCATTTATTTTGGTTAAATTAGTTGTGTACAGCATGTGCTTATTTCCCTGTTTTGTTTCGTTTTTCTTTTTGCTATACTATTTACTCATCTTTGAAATACAAAGGCCTAAGAACTATGGTTGTGTGGAAGGCAAATGCATTGTCCCTCACCAATCATTTTTTTTTAATGTTTATTTATTTTTGACAGAGAGAGAGAGAAAGAGCATGAGCGAGGGAGGGGCAGGGAGAGAGGAAGAGACAGAATCTGAAGCAGGCTCCAGATTCAAGCTGTCAGCATAGAGCCCTGTGAGGGGTCCAAACCCAGGAACCAAGAGATCATGACCTGAGTGGAAGATGCACGCTTAAGGGACTGAGCCACCCAGGTGTCCATCCCCTCCCTGTTTTTTAATATTTATTTATAACCCGCACAAATCTTTTAACAAAGAATCCCAAGCAGGATACACCTGGAATTCTTTCCTAAGCAAAGATAAGTTTAACATCCAAAATACACTGGGACACAGTTGCCATAAGGTCACCAGAGATGATGACACTGTGAAATCCTGCAGCTTTGTGGTATGTGAAAGGTACTGTTAATTAGATTTCCTTCAAAATACTCCTGCAGGGAAGGGTGGAGCAATAATTTTCTGTGAGTTCTAGTAGGGAGTAATTTATGCAGTAACTCATGCAAAACAAAGCCCGTTGTTAAACTAGTCTTTGTGTTTACAAATACAAGAACCTCTGAGTTCCTAACTATAGAAAATGTTTGGATGATTCAAATTCTTTGAGTTTAGCTCCTTTTCAATAGAATTCTTTTTATAAATTTGTATAAGCCAGTGTTTAATACAAAGCTTTATAGTATATTGATGTCTACAATTTAAAAATAATTTCCCACCATTTCCAGACAATTGCCCACAAATAACAAGCCATTCTAGGAAAACAAAGCAAAATGGAATGGCAACAAAAATATAAGAAATGTCTTAAACATAGCAATAGCATTAGGGGTTTTCAAAATTGCTTTCATTTTATTTTTCATTAGCGGTCACGGAAGTCCCTTCCCTCATCTCTTATAAGTTATATTTCCATATTCTATCTGTATTTTTCTTTTTTAAACTTAAAAGAAGTGACAGAAAAACCCAGGCCCATCTGTTAGTGAAAGAATTAAGCACACTGTCCTTGCACTACTTATATATTTAGGAATCCATACGGGACCAGAAATGATATTAGGATGTTTGTTAAATCAATAAATTATTAAAAGCAAACATTTTGCTAAAAATATTCAGAATTGCTATAGTCCTTTAAGCCATCAAAACCACACATGCTAAAATACTTTTTTTTTAATGTTTTTTGTTTGATTTTTTAGCAGAACTGTATCTTCTCCCTCCTTTGGTAATCATGACTTCCTAGAGTTTCAGGGATGCCAGAATCCACCCAATGGTATTACTGGAATAGTACTGAACTCTTGACACCCCACTCAGAAAGGCCATTTGACATCTTAATACAGGCAGCACCTACTCATTACAAACTAGGAAAGTTCTATACAAACAGATCTGGGAATTGCTGGCATCCTGGTACAGAGACAAACTTAGATTTTTATACCTCCTCTCTCCCCAATGTCTGCCATCAATAGTCAAGGCCAGAGCAAAAAGTTTACAAATTCTACACATCAAAACAAAAACAAAAACAAAAACAAGCATTATCAGCAATAGAATATGCTGCTTATTACCAAATGGCCTTAACTCCACAAGAGAAATTTTAAGTTATTGGAGAATAGTCAACAATATTGTTGAAATAAATTTCTAGGTCCAAGATGGAGGTGCTCCTGCCTGGGGTATAACATCAACAAACTGAAATTTACACATTTGTGTCACTCTGAATGCTCTGTCTCACAACACACATAGTATATCCAGTCAGCCAATCAGCTAACACCAAGCCAATCCTGGGCTCTATATTTATTTCCTTTCCTTCTCACCCCAGAGTTGACTATGTAGCCCAGCCAACCAGATAGTTTCTGTTTTTCTCTTTCTTGTTCTTTATTGTATAAAAGCTTTCTGCCTTCTGCTCCATTTTGCCATTCTCTGGGTAAGCAGACTGTTAAATAAAGTTTATGTATATAACCTAAATTATCTTCTTTAGTTATTACTTTAATAGTACCCAGTTTAGAGAGAGATGGGGGAAAAGAATAGACTGTTTTTCTGTGCAGTGGGCTTCTAGGACCAGCAGTATCAGTGTTTCCAAGGAGTCTATTAAAAATGTAGAATTTCAGGCCTCACCCCAAATACACTGAATCACCATCTGCCATTTAAAAAGATTCTCTAGGTGTTATGGACTAAATGTTGTGTTGTACCAAAACTCATATTTTGAAATTATGACCCCCAAAGTTACGGTATTAGGAGGTAGGGTCTTTGGGAGGTGTTTGGGTCATGAGAATGGAGCCCTTATGAATGGAACAAATGTCCACCCCAGAGAGCTCTCTGGCCATGTGGCGAAATGAGAAGCTGGAAGTCAATGAACCAGGAAGTAGGTTCTCAACAGACAACCTATTCTATCAATACATTGATATTGGACTTCCTAACCTCCAGAAATAAATATTTGTTGTTTATGCCACACAGTCTATAGGATTTTTATTATAGCTGTCCGAACAGACCAAGATACTTGGTGATTAGTATATATATTAAACTTTGAAGGAAAAGGTAGAGGGCTTAGGAGGTTTGACCTGAAATTCCCCCTCTGTAAGTGAAGTACCTTGCTCACTCAGTTTCAAATTAATGTTACCCAGTTGACTTTTCTGTATCTAAGGGAGCTGATAAATTTTTAGAAAAAATTCATATAGGAGTTCATCAACTTTAATGTATGAACGTAGATAAAGCCAATTTCTGTTATCTTCAATGAATGTGATGAGAAACCATTGGCTTCATCAACTTTGTACTGTTTGAATGTTTTATAACAAGCATGCCTAAAACTAACTAAATCAACAAATACATTTGCATTAAAACAACAAATTATATTCCACAGTGCAAATTTCGAAACCAAAGTAAAAAATTAGAACTTGAAAATTTGACATCACTCAGATGACACCCTATGTCTCAAAGATTCTTATGCAACTTTAAGAAACAAACCTAACTTATTAAAAACAATTTTAAAATAAATATGTTAGATAATATTTAATATTTTTAGAAAGAAAGTATATGACAACCCCCACCCCTCCCCTAACACATGCACATACTACACATGCACACAAATACTGGTTCAAAATAACTGTTCCATCTTTAGTGGATGAAGAGAAGTAGGAACACAGAGCAATTTTCTACTGTGTGTTCAAGTATAACATCAAGATATTACTAAGAGACATTATTATAATTAGCCATAAACATGTTGTTTGCTAAGTATAATGATTCTAATGGACTCCTTCTACATGATTTACTTCTTTGCTACTACCAAAAGAAATGGTCCAAAGAGCAATTTTAGTTAAATTTGATTAATAGCCCTTGCTTCTTTGTAAAACTGGAATTATAATAGAGATGGATACTCAACAATAAAAATAAACAAAGACAACATGGTTTATATAAGAGACTCTTAACTGAATTATTTAGGCAAGAGGGTCTATGGAAGAAAACAGACAAAATGAAAGTCCTTGAGTGTATACTGTCTTATAGAGAATATCAACAATTCCCTAAGAGATTAACACAGAGTGCTTTATAGAACTAATGGAAAAAAAGCATTAAAGAAATCTTGGGAACCGAACTATATGCACAAACGTATGTAATAATTTGTTACAAGTAACTAATTTTTAAGAAAGATAAATAAACAGAAGTATTTTGTACTATCTTTCTGTTAACTAGCACTCAAAGTCATGTTTGAACTACTTCATGATTCCCCATCAGTACAAGTGCATTCATAGGATAGAATTCTCATTAACTTGGTTCAACTATACAAATCTGGCTTGTGTAGAGGTTCTATGCAGACACAGAAATTACTCACCCAGATTAAGTAAAAGGCATATATACGGCATCTATGTTCAGACATTCACAATTAAAAAGAAAAAACTGTGTCCAAAACTCCAAAAATTTCTTCTATAGGTTGCCAGTATTAATTCTGAATGATGATTCAAGCTGAGTGAATTGTTTTGTCTTTAAAATTCATTTTGAAATGAATTAGAGAAATATGGGAAAATAAAATAAATAGTTAACCTATTACTTCTTTCTATATTACAGGTAGTCTACTAAATACATTCATCATCTCACATGATATTGACAAAGTTTTGGGTTAGCTTATTTTTATCTCCATTTTACAAATCAGAAAAACAGAATGCTGAAAGATTACATTAGTAAACTAAATTCATATATTTCAATGTGGTAGAACAAGTGAATTAAAATGAAAAAAGATGCTATGAATACAAATGCCTTTTGTATTCATACAATAATATAAATATGCCCAGTTAAATTATATGCATATGCTAAATTCTGAGCATTTCTGCATCCTTTTTTGCCTGAATTTTCCTATAAAAATTCTTTTTCCCCTGAACACATACAAAGGATTCTGCTTCCAAAAATATATATTGACTTTTACCTTTTCTCAGTGACCACAGTGATTGCTTTGTGATATTTTCATTATCTAGAAAGAAGTGGGGGGCAAAAATGCCACGTGCTGCACAGAGGTAAATAAACAGAAGGAGGCCACTAGTAGACAAAACTACTGATCATTGGTGATTACTCAAAGACCATTTCCAGAATGATAATGAACGCAGAGTTTGGGTTGCATAAATTTGGTAGAAGACAGTAGCAAATACAGAACACTTTTCAAGAAGCATAGCAGTGATGGGAAGCAGGGAGATGGTAATTTAAAAAAGAATCATGAATTAGTTTTTTAAATTAGATATAAAGACTTTACCATTAAAGAAAAAAAATGGATCATGCAAGAAGAGGTTTTGAAAACTCTAAAGGGAAAAGCCATAATTAAAGAAGCATGATAGAGGCAGAGCAAGTAAAGGGATGAAGAGCATAGGTACAGATTTTAAGCTTGGCAAAGAAGAAGGATATTGCTGTTGAGTCTGAAATTACCAAAAAAAAAAGTAAAAATGGGAGAAAATATCAGAACACTGTCCTTTAAATATTAATCTCCAGAAATTATTGTAGATAGGACACATTTTAACATATAAAGAACTCTCAAAACTCACTACAAAAGCAAACAACGTAATTTAAAAATGAACAAATTTAAAATTTGAACAGATACTCCACCAACAAGGATACAAGGATGGCTAATAACCACATGAAAAAAAATGTTTAATATCATTAGCAATTAGGGAGATACAAATTTTAACCCTGAAAAGATACCACCACATACCTATTAGAATAGCTGAAAATATTCTGATAATACTAAGTACTGTTGAGGATGCAGATAATGAAAACTTTCCTATATAGCTGGTAGGAATGCAAAAATAGTACAGCCACTTTGGAAAACACTTTGGCAGGTTTTGCTTTTGTTTTAAGTTAAACATACACTTACCATGTAACCTACCAGTCCTACTACTGGAGTATTTAACTGAGAAAACTAAAAACTTATATGCATACAAAACCCTCTACACAAAATTTTATAGTCATTCTGTTTATAACCACTTAACACTGGAAACAACTCAAATGTCCTTCAGCACATAAGCTGATAAATAAACTGCAGTAAATCCATACAATGGAATATTATTCAGTAATAAAAAGGCTATAACTACTGATATATGCAACAACTTGGATAAATTTCAAGACATTATACTGAGCAAAAGAAAACAGCCTCAAAAAATTACATATTCTATGATTCCATGTACATGACATTCTCAAAAAGCTGTAGTGATGGAGAACAGATCAATTCCTAGGGATTCGGAATGGGGAAAGGTATGTCTGCAAAAGGGTGGTAGAACTGTTCTGTATTCTGATCCTGGTAGCAGTCACACAAATGTTTGTTAAAAATCATAACAGTACACAAAAAGGTAATTTTACTGAACAATTTTAAAAATATGCTTCACAGCAAAGTTAATAAAGCAAAGTAAGAACTAAATTGCTCTGTATAACAAAATAATTGGTATTATGGAATTGTTTTCTGGATGTACAAATAAAATACTGTAAGACTTGGAAAGGGGATGGGAGAAGGAAGAACTTGCAAAAACCATCCAACTATTTGAGGTAGGTCAAGTGAAAATTCCCTTATACAAGTGTAGCCAACAAAAAATATCTGATTGGATGTTTTTTTCCTCTTGGTGATATTTTCCCTCTATTATTTCCAGATTTTCAGTAAAAATTCTGTTTTGTACAAACTTTCAAGTTAGACTGACTTTGGTGAGTATAGAAAGAATGGCCACTGCCCATTTATGGCAGCACCTGGAGTCACATGCAAAGAGAAGAACAGCTGAAGGAAATGAGATGGTGAAAGAGAACCAAGAATTCTAAGTAGTAGAGAAGTCATGGAAAGCAAACAGCCTTTCTCTTAAGGTGTCTTCCACAACACTGATGGGTATTGCATCTCCCATGAAACGAGATTTACGTCTAGTCAAGGAAAAGATGAGGGGGCTTGGGGACACTTGGGTTACACAAATATAACTAAGAAATGGAATGCTGAGGTACCCACTGAATTACCCAATGATAATCACCATTTGGGAACTTTACAAACATGATTTCCATAATTTAAATTATTTGATATCTAAACTGCTTTACATAGCACACTTTCCATTAGACTCTCAATCAAAGCACACTAAAGAAAAAGAGGGTGTCATTTTTAGGCCGGTAAAAGACACCCGAGAGGTATACTGGGTTCTGAAAAATTCTGTGGCATGAAAATAGCACAACCCTCTGGTTTTACTGCAGATTTGTTTGAAACAGTAATATGTAGCACTCTGCTCTTATTATTATCTTGGCAAGAATATAATTTTTATAAGACTTATTGGCTCTTACTTCACTTTTACTCACTTATTTTGAACCTAGAGTTGTCCTTTGAACAGCACAGGGGTTAGGGACACTGGCACTCCCCCAACATGCCTTCAAAAATCTGATATAACTTTGTACTCTCCAAAAAACATAACTACGAATAGTCTTGTTGACCAGAAGTCTTACTAGTAACAGTCAATTAGCACATTTTTTTACCTACAATATACGCTGTGGTGTTACAATAAAGTAGGCTAGACAAAAGAAAATGTCATTAAGAAATCATAAGAAAAAGAGTTGCATGGGTGGCTCAGTCAGGTGTCAGACTCTTGATTTCAGCTCAGATCATGATCTTACAGTTTGTGAGTTTGGGCCCCACATCAGGTTCTGCTGATGACTGTGGAGCCTGCTTGAGATTCTCTCTCCCTCTCTCCCTGCCCCTCCCCCCAACTCTCTCTCTCAAAAAAAAAAACTTTAAAAAGAAAATCCTAAGGAAGAGAAAATACATTTACAGTACTCCACTGTATTTATCAAAAGAATATCTCCATACTGTAAGTTGACTCATGCAGCTCAAATCCAAGTTTTTCAAGGGTTAACTGTATATATTTTTCTTCTACCCCTCACCCCTACTGCTCTATCACTCTGCTAGGGCTGACAAGAAAATACCACATACTGGATGACTTAAACAACAGAAATTAATTTTCTCACAGTTCTGGAGGTCGGAAGTCCCAGATCAAGTGTCATCGGGGTTGGTTTCTGGTGAGGATTCTATTCCTGGCTTGCAGATGGCGTCTTCTCTTTGTTCTTGTGGGAAGGGACTGAGAGCTCTGGTGTCTCTTCCTCTTTTTATAAGAATGCCAGCCCTATGGGACAAGGACTCCACCCTTATGACCTCATTTAACCTTAATTACCTCCCTAAGGGCCCTGTGTCCAAACACAGTCACATCACGGACACAGAGCTTCAACATATGAAGGCGGACGCATTCTGTCCATAACATTTGCGTTTGTTGATTCCTTTTTTCTTTTCTTTTTTTTTTTTTTTAAGAAACTGCTTCTTTTTCATCACCCTTATGTCCATTTTCTGCTCTAAGTCTGTGGAGAAACAGTTTAAGACCACCAGTGGTTGCTCTTCCCTACTGAGTAGCCTGCACGGCGGAGCTGAAGGCCAGTCTCAGGGACGCGCGGAGCGCTCCAGCCTTCCGCGGGGAACCGCTGAAGAGGCGCAGCGGACACCTGCGCTCCTTACACGCCAGCCGCCAACCTCGGATTACGTCAGCTGAGAACCTAGGAACTGGTCCGTTCACCCTGAAATTCCTCCTTGACCACAGCCTTTTCAACAGAGGCTTGCTCTTCTATTTTTTTTTTTTTCCCAACCCCTCAGTATCTCTGCCGCAGTAGACCCCAGGCATCTCTCCTCAGTATCTCTGCCGAAGTAGACCCCAGGCATGACCTCTGGTGGCCGCTCGTAGAAGATGGGGCCACGCATGCGCAGAACTTCCCGGGCCTGCTCCCCGCTCGTCAGATTCGCTCAGTGAACGCATGTGTTGCTGTACGAGGTGGCAGTGTCCACATAACACAGAGGACAGCCTGTGTTATACCGAGCAATTGTAGGCAGGTTCATGTAAGACGCCTCTGTGAAAAGCTGGTGGTCAGCCCCGGACTCCGTAACCACGGGACGTCTCTGCTTTGGGAAGTGGATGCGGTTAGTGAAGGTTCCGGAAGTGAAGCAGCCAGCAAGGAGAGTGGCTCGGGGGCAGCAGACTACTTCAGCACGACTCGCAGGCCAGTATTCCTGGAGGTTGTTATACACTGACGCCGGCTGAGTTTTTAACTAACCGTGGCATGAGCTGCTAGCACCAGCTTCTCCCAGGTTCTCTTCAGATTTATGACATCCATAAGTGTCACTACTTTTCCTTTCGTAGATGTGCTTGTTCCATTTGGAAGTCAAGGTTGGTGCCATCCAGGTGGGATCCTGCTACAGGGAATATGAGGACAAGGGCACCTGGGTGGCCCAGTCGGTTGAGGGTCCAACTTCAGCTCAGGTCACGATCTCATGGTTTGTGAATTCGAACCCCACATCTGGCTCAGATGCTGTCAGTGCAGAGCCTGCTTCAGATTTTCTGTCCCCCTCTCTGCCCCTTCCTCGCTTACAATCTCTCTAAAAAATAAATAAATCTTTAATAATAAAAAAATAGAAATTTGAGGACATCCACTTCCTTTATTTGCAGGACATCAAGGGATTTGGATATTGTGAAATTTCCCTTTAGGTTAGGATGGAGTCCTCTCTGGGCAGAAATATACTTTCTGAAGAATTCACTTTATTCCTCTATATGACTATCTCTTTTACTGAAAACGTATCAGTTTCTTTTTTTAAATATTTGTTTATTTTGAGAGAGAGAGAGCAGGAGCAGAGAAAGGGCAGAGAAAGAGAGAGTGAAAAAGAACCTAAGCAGGCTCTGAGCTGTCAGCACAGAGCCTGAGACTGGGCTCAAACTCACAAACCGTGAGGTCATGACCTAAGCCGAAACCAAGAGTTGGTTGCTTGACCAACTGAACCACCCAGGAACCCCAATATCTGTTTCTTTTTTTGAGTATATCTACATTGAGAAAGACCCTTGAATCTTCACCCACTGATTTAGGAAATTATATGATCTGAGAGTCAAATGTAGCTTCTGAGTTCCTGAATTGTCTTTAATGTCTCTGATTTAAAATCAATAACATGGCAAAGGAAATGTGTGCTGTTTGTTTTCCTTACATTAAAAATGATAGGAGAAAAAGTATATATTAGTGATGTAATTTGAGGGTTTTGACAGCAGAACAAACACTGAGATACCTTGTTAGAGAAAGAGTAAATATGTAAAATACAGGCCAAAAAAAAAAAAAAGGAGAAGAAGAAGAAAAAGAAAAAAATAAGAAAGGAAACACAATGTATGGGTTAACTAATTAGTTGAAAGCACTGTAACAGCTCATTGGGCAATTTTGTAATCAGATGAGCCCAAGGGATGAATATGATCAAGTTTATAACAGTTCATTTTCTTTGAATGCAGCTGTATACAATGCCCCAGGAGATTCCAGAAGCAATGAAAGTACAGCGACTCTTTTGATTAATAACATATTCAATCCCTAAAATCCATGAACAGAAACGCATATTGTTATGCCTTCAAGGGTATCCATAGATGCTATAGAGCCCCTTCTGGAGAGAGAGTGAAGTGGCTGGAAACCTCCTGTGAATGGCCACCTTAATTGTGTTGCCTTCTTAAAGATGATCTTTTAAAAGTTTTTTTCATTTTTTCTTTGTCTCTAAGTTCGTAGGGTTAAACTATGCTGTGATTGCCATAATTGTTATTTCTCCCCCAGTGATTTTATAGCCAACAAGGGAACATTAGCACCCACTGATTCCTTGTGGAAAATAATCTATTTAAAGATACTTGCTTCAGTTGAATCTTTTTTTAAATGCTTCACTCCATTATTTTATTATGTAGAAATCTGCACTAACGCAGAATTGGAGCTTCCAAGGAATTCACTTGTCTCCCTATTTATTCTTCCCTGGAAGTCATAAGGCTCTGTTGATAGCAGCCCAGATGGGTGGTAGGGAAGCAATTATGATTAAAAACATGATGGGAATTCAGAGAGCTGCAGGATGTCTGAAAATATCAAGGATTTTTGTTCAGGGCCTAATCCCACATTGGTTATATGACTTCTTTCTTGGCGTTGTGTATCTCTCAGTAATTATGGGGTTATCAAATCCATACATTTAGCCGACCTTTTGCATAATACACATAGACTGAATCAGCTGTTTGAATGGTATTTGATATATTTTGTTTAGACACAAACACATCTGATATTATCTAAGAATCTCCTTTCTTTCAACTGAAGGAAATTTATGTTAAAAGAATACGATAAGCAAATAAACTAAGTAATATGATTTTGCTCATCAATATCTGGCATATACAGTAAATGCAAATTTCCTTCTCTTTTATCCTTTCTTTCTAAAGCCAAATGTAGGTCATTTAAGGAAGGGAGAAAAACTTACGGTAACTAAAATATAAGTAATTTTTTAAAATTACACTAATTTCTGTTCCTTTCAATATTTTTTAAAGGAAGGGAATAAGTAGTATTAAAAATAAAGTAAAACTCAGATTTTAAAGTGTAATATATACCTCAGAGAATATGTCTTTGGGGCCTATGTGGTCTTGTTTATAGTGTTTTCATTATGTAAAAGCTTGATGATGATTGTATCTCATTGATGTCAGGTGGTGTAGGTGGTCAAATCAACTCTTGTTCTAAGCTAGAGAATCCTTGGGAGAATAACAGCATAAGGACAAAATGGAGTTGAGGTTAATGGTGACTCACAAACTAATTAATATATGATTATAAAATAAATATTTGTGCAGAGAACAATCAGTGATATACAAGGGAATATAAAAGGACAAAGGAAGTAACATGGTAATAGTCAAGAGGAGAATTTTGACTTTCATATATATTGTAACTGCTAATAACTTTTCAGGACTACAAGCACCTCAATGCCTCAACTCTAATTTATGCTGGGTTATTAACAAAGCATGGAACACCTACAAAGAATTATTTATTGTAGGCGAGGTATTAAATCACATGTAAGTTCTGTCTTAGTAAAAATTCAGTGTGCACACAAACAAGAACAATTATATTTGGTGAATGTTTAAAATATCAAAGTGAGGTTAAAAAGTTCTATCAGAATTCAGGGGTGCCTGGATGGCTCAGGCAATTGAGCAACCAATTTGATTTCAGCTCAGGTCATGATCCCAGGATCATGAGATCAACCGCATTGGACTCCATGCTTGGGATTCTCTCTTGCTTCCCCTCTGCCCCTGTCCCCCTCCATTCCTGCATGTATATGTGCACATTCTTTCTCTCTCTCTCTCTCTCTCTCTCTCTCTCTCTCTCTCTTTCAAGTAAAATAAATAACTTTTAAAAATTTATAAAAAGTTCTATCAGAATTGAGAAGAATACACTATATAGCAAGAGAGACTGAAGGATTAAGTAATAAAGTAGCACGTTAATAGTGCAAAACTGAGTCTTAATAGAGTGAAGAAAATAAGGAAGAGCTTTCCAATAAGCAACAGCAGTATAAATAAGGGAAATTGCCAAAGGGTTGGGATGATTCCACAGAACAAGGAGCTGTTGGACATAAGGCTGGAAGGAAGGAAAGTGGGGGTGGGGGTGGGGGCATATACAATACATGGGATTTCTTTTCCTTTCCTTTCCTTTTTTTCTTTCTCTTCCCCCCCACCCCGTTTGGAATTGTTCCAGTTACAATTGTCATATAACACATGAATCTAAACTTTAGTTGCAGCTTAAAAGAACCATTTCATTATGCTTGATTTTGTAGCTCAGGAATTCAGACAGAACACAGAGGAGGTGGATTGTTCCTGCTCCACCATATCTGGAGTCTCATTTGAGAGGTTGTGAAGGCTAGGATGATTTCATAACTGGGGTCTGGCATCATCTGGAGGCTGTTCATTTACTTATCTGATGCCTGGACAGGACAATTTTAAGAATAGGACTGTGACTGGGTGTCCATGTGTGGCATTTCCATGTGGCTTGGCTTCCTCACAGTATGCTGGCACTTGGATTGTTGGACTTTTTACAGGGTGTATCAGGGCTCCAGAAGTAAGAGTTCCAGAAAACAAATTGGAAGCTGCATGCCCTTTTATGATCCAGCCTCATAAATCATATGATGTATTTCCATTCTATTGGTTGAAGCTTTCCCTACCTTTCCAGATTCAAAAGGAGGAAACATACACTTCATTTCTCGATAACAAAGTTATCAATAAATTTAGGGATACTTTTTTTGTTTTTAGTTTGGGGAGGAACATTTTAAAATGTTAATATGAATGAATGATTACTCAACTCATATGAATGAACGAATTGAATAAGTAATCTGTAGATAAAATATGTATCTCAGAAATATACATTGATAACTGATCTCAAGATAAAGTCATGTTAGAAGTTAGAAGAGAATTAAAATTAAGTGTCTTATGAGACTGTCTAAAAAATTGGCACTATATTAAGTACTTATCAAATTATATTTCTAGTTCTTAAATATGCAGTTTCATTTTTCCTAGTTTATAGATGAGAAAATAGAAATTCAAGAAATTGACTTGCTGAAGGACATAACCAATAATAAATAGCAGAGACCCGATTTCAAATCAAGACTAAGTTTTGCTAAGGTAGGATTCTTTCTATTGAATGTGATGGCAAAAGAAAAGAAGGATTCATCATAAGACTCTTTGTTAGGTTAGAATTGTTAAGATTTTGACAATAATTGGATGTGGAGGTGATCAGGGGGAAGTAAAGTTGAAGATAAATTATTGTATCCAGCATTACCTGGTGACCTAGATATTGGAGGTGTCCTTCAAAAATAGAAAATATAAAAAGAACACATTTTTTAATTTTTTAACTTTATTTATTTTTGAGAGAAACAGAGCATAAGCAGGGGAGGGACAGAGAAAGAAGGAGAGAGAGAAAGAATCCCAAGCAGGCTCTGTGCCATCAGCATAGAGCCCAATGCAGGGCTAGAACCCACAAAACTGTGAGATCACGACCTGAGCCAAAATCAGGAGTCGGATGCTTAACTGACTGAGCCGCCCAGGCACTCTAAGAAGAACAAATTTGTATTCATTGGCAAAAGGAGAATAAAGAGTAAGACCAACAATGTAATTTCAAAATGAAATTTTATTAAGAATTTCAAGACAGCAACAGCAGAACATTAAACCAAGCACTGGACTCCATGGCTAGCACAAATCATACTCCCATGAAGGCAGCCCTGAAGAGTTCAGCCTGGGGCATGTTCCATTTTAGTTGCTAGAGATCTAGTGAAGAGGAACTTACAAAACAGGATGGGAAGACTTATAAGGTCCATTATAGATCAGAGAGACAGAAAAAAAATTAAAATTAAAAAAATAAATCAGTTCAAGAAACCCATATATATTCAAGGGTAAATTCTTTTTAAGGACAGAGTGAAAACTTAAGCATAGAGTGTTAGCTGACACTCAGATGTGATTATTTAAAGCAATCTCTTTGTATTCCCAGCTATAGGGAGAGAAAAAGAAAAGTTATCTAAAGTTATCTACTTCAGACAGCCAGTACTGATTCAGAAATAGAGTATTCTGGAATGAGCTTTACCACTCAGATGTGGTAAACAAAATCTTTATCTAGGATACAGGATATAGAATTTTTGTGCCTTTTGCCATTAACTAGGTGAGTAGCCTTTAAGAAAATATTTTATCTCCTTTGGTCTCATATCTTTATTAGTTAAATGGTACTTTGAGCTAGATGCATTTATTTTTACAAATATTTACTGAGTTTCTTATTTTGTTCTAGGCACCAAACATAGCCTCTATAAATTGTTAAAAACGAAATCCCTGGCACTCTCTACCTAAAGAACACTAAGATTTATTTTAAGCACAGAAAAACTAAAACAATGATATATCGGATATAGTACAGTCCAGTCAGACGTGGGTAGGAACCTCAGGTCTCCCTCTTAACACCTGTGTTAACTTGATCATGCTTCTAACCTTTATGCTTTTCATTTTTAAACTGTGAAGTGAAAATCATGGTGCTAAGTGCTGAGTGATGCTTGACATCCCTATACACACATGTCTGCATGTGCCTAATTCAGTATCTGGTGCCTAATACTTAACTCTATAAATGTCCACAACTTTATTACTCTCTCTTATCCCCATATGTGTATTTCAGATTTTCAGGCATAGTCTTCTCAGTATTAGATTATCCACAAAATAAGAATAGTTCCCAGATCAACTTATCAGGGCCTCTACAGAATACTATTTAGAGAACCTCTACAAAACGATCTTTTTTTTTCTTTTGACACACAAAATTTAAATTTAGGCCAATTCTTCCAAGCCACTTTAAAATGTGTGATGGATATTTAGAATTCCTTTTCCCTCGATCAATGTAGTGATCCTTACCTTTTTGTGTTCATGGATCTCTTTAAGAATGTAATGAAAGCTAAAGACTCTTGTCATAGGAAAAAAGCACATACACATGAAAAAGAAGAGAATCTTGCCGTGGTCCTTGGCTCTTGGTCCCCTGAAGTCCTTCTGTGCACCCCAGACTGAGAACTTCATAGTAATCCAAACATAGTTATTTACTACATAAGACTCAAATTTTAATTTGAAATTCATGAATTCCAAGTGGTTATGGAGCTTGATAAATCATTCTTTACCATTGCTAATATCATGAAGGGAAAACTTCAAATCAATTTGATTTCACAGGCCATGTGTAAATATTGATTTCAACCCTGCCACATAGCCTCTCTGCTCACTGAGTGAAGAGACTATTTGGCCCACATTTCAAGGTGAGGCTCGTCTACCCCAGTGATAAATACTGAAAACAAGACACATGGGATCCAGCTTTCTCAAACCAAACCTAGGCTGCTACTCTATGCATCCAAAAGATTACTTAAAAAATATTGGTAATTTCCTTGTTTTCACAGACTTGATACTACGACTTATTTGAAGCTTCCAAATCAATGTTGAAAGGGAGAGGATTCTGAAAGCCCCAGAATTTAGACTTTTTACAGGTAAATATTCAAGTCTAAATATAGTTTAGATAGTTTAAATGTTTAGTTTAGATAGTGATAGCTTATTTTCTGTAAATGTAAAATGCATTAAAATACCTATACTCTAATAAGGCAAAAATGGAATGTTTTATTTTTTTCTGTTTAGGCAATGCATTGGCCCTACTTTCAATTTTTTTATTTTATTAACATATTTATGAACTCTCTTTTTAGAGATGGTTCATGTTCAGATTGACTATGACAGACTATTCCCATTAAATATAATGCTTAATTCTTTATTACATTTTAGAAGTTATTCCTGTATTACAGACATTATTACCTGTTGCACCCTAAATGTCCTTTCTTAAAATGTCTAAAATGCATTAAAAATATAAGACAATGTTTTAAAGATGTTATTATGTCATGTGATTTAAGTAGTTTTCAATAATGAATATTATTCATCTCCAAAGGTGTATTATTTTAGGGATGTTATGTTTCAAAACATGTTAAAAATGGAGAGGTAAGCTCAACTTTCTGTGAGATTTTTGAAGTTTTGATTCTGAGTATATAAAAGTAAAACATAAGCATTTTCTTTCACAGGGAAATGATTAAGTAACTCTTCTAGGATGGACATCTAATTGAAAAAAAAGTTTCATTGAAGAGGGGTGCCCGGGTGGCTTAGTCGGTTGAGCGTCCGACTTTCGCTCAGGTCATGATCTCACGGTTCGTGGGTTCGAGCCCCACGTCGGGCTCTGTGCTGACTGCCAGCTCAGAGCCTGGAGACTGTTTCGGAGTCTGTGTCTCCCTCTCTCTCTGACCCTCCCCTGCTCACGCTGTCTCTCTCTCTCTCCTAGAAATAAATAAAACATCTAAAATAAAAAAAAGAAAAAAGTTTCATTGAAGAGTCAAATAAGTTCCATGTAAACACTCGAAACGAGTTACAGATATCACATAGGTTTAATATTTATAGCCCCTCATGTTAGTAGTCTGAGGATATGTGTTCAAAAACATTGCTTTATATAACATAAATAATTCGCTGTTTATTTTTTTTTTATCTTTTATTTATTTCTAGGAGAGAGAGAGACAGCGTGAACAGGGGAGGGTCAGAGAGAGAGGGAGTCACAGACTCTGAAATAGGCTCTAGGCTCTGAGCTGGCAGTCAGCACAGAGCCCGATGCGGGGCTCAAACCCACGAACGGCGAGATCATGACCTAAGCGAAAGTCAGACACCCAACCGACTAAGCCACCCAGGCGCCCCTTCACTGTTTATTTTTGATAAACTTCAGTCTGAAGTCTCTAGCCTCAGAAATTTATAATTGAAATTATTACATTGTACCAGAATTAAGTACATGTACACTTGAATTCCAAAATGAAACAAAACATGAAAATTTTAACGTTCATCTTTTACTTCAGAAGGAAAATCCTCAAAAATTATTTGATACATGAAATTTCCTTCTGCTTAACTGAAGATAATTGGTCTGTCACAGTGTATTCTCTTTAGACACCAAAGCTGTGCTTGAAAAAAAAAATAGCAGTCCACCTTTACTGAAAGCATACCACATGGCTGCTATTAGCTAGGTCCATTACATGTATAATCTCCTTTAATCCTCAAAACAACATTATGAGGGGAGTGAGGTGGTCATTTTATAGATGAAGTGAGGCTTACGGAAGAAGCTATATATTTCACACAACTGGCCGAATGAAGATTTGAAGCTGCATCATCCTAACTCCAAGTTCTGAGCTCTTCTTCATGCCTGTCACAAACATCATGGTCTCTAATGTCTTTCCTAGTCCCACAGCTTGTGCAGTGTTGAACAAAACATAAAAAACATTGTTATCCTACTACATAAAGGCATACCATTGTAGTTACAAGCTGGGAAGCAAGATTGCTTAGATTTAAAGTTACTTAAACTCTCTGTTCTCCAATTTTCACATCTGCAAAATTAGCATAATCATAATGCTAATTTCATAGACTTATTATGGGAATGCAGTACAATCTATTCAACAGTATATGGAAATTACTAAAAGGGGCCCTGACAGATAATAAATATTCATAATATGTTAACAGTTAATATGATAACTACTATTATCGAATTATCTTTGCTTCACGTATGTCAAGATGCCCTACAAAGAATGGAAAATTTTGTCAGATAGAAATCAGATTTTATGTTGTTTTTTTTTTATCTCTTCTATAATGCTAATGATTCTCGATACATTAAACTAAATATTTAGGTTGTCTTCCATCACCCTCCAAGCCAACTAATTTGAGAAAGGGGGGTAGACCTGAACATTTAGTATTGAAAAATGTTTCATTCTATGAAAACCTAGCCAGGGCCTAACATGTTAACAAAAAATAAAGAAAAGAAGGCAGGGGTGGGGGGAAACTAGAGAAAAGAAATAAAACCCTGAAGCTAGATACTTACATCACCTCTATGAGTGAAAATAATAATGCCTTCTTCACAGATTCACTGCCAACACCTTTTCCTTTATACTGGGCGTACCAAGCTGTTTACCATATGGGTGTTATTTAGCCATTTCAATTACCCAAGACTGAATGGCACCCACACATACACAAATGTCCACACATTTTGTAACTCGAAATATTGAATAATGGTTATTACTATTTCAGATGAAAGACAAATGCTTTACCTTTTAATTTAATATTCTAACAACATTTGCCAAAACACTTCTTAAGTTTCTTTCTTGAACAATTCAGGATCTCTGGTTTTCATTTTATCAACTATTTTTTAGTTTTCAAGAAACCTAATATTTTCACCCATCATGGTTTTTTTTTTATTCTCCTAATGAATGGCTTCGTTTTTAAGTTAATAGTTCTGCTTGCATTGTTACTTGCATTATTAAAAAACCTCGCTGTAAATGACTAGAAGAGTGGTCTAAAGTACATTTCCTGAGGAATAAATTTTAAGTTGTTTTAATAATATATGATTACACTACTTGTCTATACCTTCCTCTAGAAAAGGGAGACTATCTTCATCTGGGTCATCAGTACATATTTATTAAATAGAATTCTAAACTTGCAATAAGCTAATAATAACGGAATGTAGAAAGGTAACAGGAATAAGGTAGTAGAAAAAATGTAGTTATTTCAAATGTATTAACTCCAACTTGAGAGGAGTCAGAATGTTTCAGACTCATCTGCTAACATTTTATCTTGAATCTATTAAAATGGAACACTGTCTTCAAAACAAAAACCATTGATTCTTGGGATAGGACCACATAAAGCATATAACTCATATGTGTGGAGAGCACTCTGAACAAAAAGCAATGTGGATCCCTGCTTGATTTAGATTATATTATTTACACCCTGTTGGCTTCTAGTTGCATTCTATAAAATACAGGAATTGAACTAATAATCTCTGAGTTCCTTCAAAGCTTGAGGTTTCCATCCTGCTACTTTTTTTTGCTACATTTCTATTTCTATTTATAATAGTGGAAAACACTCTATATTTTTGGTCATCTACTAGAAAGCTCAAATTTTGAGAATGTTCTGGACTCTCTGTATCAATTGTACATTGGCTCAGTTTCTGCCACTGACCCAAGAAATACCAGAGACTTACAGATCAGCAGACTTGCTAGTATGCCATTCTCCAGCTATTCTCTCTTACGAGCTAAATAGAAATAAATAAAAATGTAACATCTATTTTAATGACAGCACATGAATTGCAGTTAGTAAAATACTGAATTTTAGATGCTAAAGGTTTTGATTCCTATATTCATCAAGGCTGTGTTTTGGCCCAGAAAAATAAATGACTATTTGTTTATTCAAACATCTCATTTCTTCAAATACATATTCCATGCAGTCTTCAGAATAATTACTCAAAACCACAAAACTGACAGGTTGTCCTCTTAATGTACTCTTTAGATTTCTTCAATGGCTTTGGATAAAAATACAGTTTCTAACATATCATAAGGAAGGCCAGTTACCAGACTTCATCTCACTGCTTTTGCCATTCACTACCAGCCTAAGTTTCCATCAGGCACAGAATTGATTCTGGCTCCTAAGCCTGTAACTGCAGTTTCTTACTTTCATTTGTTGCTTCAAGCCGCTGCTTCTTCACCTGATTGATTTATACTCATTCCTTGAGCAAGGTCTTTGAGACGCCTTCCTTTGACTTCCTTAATGCTGCAGAATGAGACTGGGGTCCCTTCTATGGCAAGTATCAAACCATTAAACTTATCACAGTGACTCACAACTACCTCTTCTGGTAATTCATCTCCTCTAGATTCTGAGCTATAAGAGAGTAGCATTCTGAGACTAAGAACTCTGTCTTACTTCTCTCTATACCCCTCGCACTCAGCACAATACTTGACAGATAGCAAGCTGTTATTAAGTGTATGATGAACACATGAATCAGTAGTATGTATATATTAAATAGGAAATAGGGCAGATTGTCAGTACGTGATAGATATTTGATCAATCTTTATAAGAAATACCATTGATCTGTGCTGAATCTGTAATGAAGGCATTACAACAGCAAAAAAAAAAAAAAAAAGGCACCTATTTATATTGCCAGATAATTTGACACTTAACTTGAAGAAACATTGTGACACATGGAGGATGTTTATCATCACCATGTAGAATGTTCCAGTTTCAAAGAGCATCACAAGTGATGAAACTTGAAAGTGGGAGGAAAGCTGCACATCCTTGAAGCCCCCTCCTGGGTTCTGCTGTCAGAAGGGGGTAGAACAAGAGGAGAACCTGTATTGACGGCTGTGTACATTTGCCAGGGTAGCTGTGTTCAGCCACTCTCCAGTCCTGCCAAAGTGGAGGTGGTACACGGAGCATGGTCTGCAAAACAGCAGATGAGGTTGGTTTGGTCCCCATGGAAACCAAATCTCCCATTGAGAAGTAAACATATTCGATACTTTTGTAATCAAAACCCATCAAAAAGTGAAAAACAATCCATTTTTATTGTACTTGTATTGTCTGAAGAGAATAGACATTTTAAGATTCACTAAAGCATACAGACTTTATCAAGTTATGACACACTTTAACCATTGACATAGCAGATTTAAAAAGCTCCTCACTTATTATCATGATTTAGCTCTCTATAGAAGTCTGGAAAAGTATTTGTATTCTATCTTTTATTAGGAATGAAATATGGTAGGATGACCAACATGGCCAAATGTGCATCTAACCAAGTAATTGTTCACACCAGATCTCCACCTACAGGCAAAGGCATGTCAGGATGACAAGACTTTTATAATAAAAAATAATGCTAAATGTAATTTTAAAAAACGGAGTTGTTGTCATATCTATGTCCTGCCTCAATAGGAATTTTATTATTTCTTACACATAAAAGTAATCTGACCCCACATATACACACTAATTTTGATAAAACTAAATGTTTGTGTCAATGATTATATGTTTATGAATATGAAATATGAAACATTTCATTTAGTTCACGAAACATTAGGATCTAGGTGACATTAAACATCTATGTATTCTAAAAATTGGTACATTTGACATAACTTAGACAAAGAGTTAATATGATTTCCCCCCTCCCATTTTAATAACCATATTTTAGGATTGGCCAGATAAACCAAAATAATAATAATGCAACTCCCATAAATATGAATCCACCCTTTCTATTATATTTACACCTGGAAGCTATAAAATTACTGTGTCAAAACCTTCAGCAGGTTTTCTAATTCATCCCAGCATACTTGCCAATCTTATATAAAATTGTTCTTTTTCAATCATTTATAGAATAATTTATATAAAATTTATATAGAAATTGGAATCCATGTGTTTCTAATATCTCATAAACACTAAGATTCCTTGCTGCTGTCTATTTATTAGATTTGGGTAAATTTTTAGAGAGATGTATTCCAGTAAGCTGTGCTGTTGTCATGACTGATGATGTTGTAGAAAACTTTATAATATTTTTGTTAAAAATGTCAATAGCATTTTGTATCATGTTCCAATATAACACAAAGTTTCAAATTTATTGCAAATATCTTAGCAAACTTAAAAAAAGAACAAGATTGAAAATCTTGAAACAGATAAGCACTTTTCATGTGTACATGCTGTTCTGGAACAGAGTATTTCAAACAGGGTCTTTGAAACCTGAGACAAGGACAAAATCTCAGCTGCAGGGGTTTTTGACCTTGCTTATTACAAGGATTGAAGGGGCCAGGGATAGGAGTGATTTCTTCCAGCCTATTTGCCTGAGTCTTTACAATTACTTTCCTAATACATTGCCCTGTTCCAGTAACTTAACCACCAAGGCAAGCTTCAGTTAATTACATGTTCCAAAACCCTTCTTTCTTACCTTAACTCTCTGTCTTCGTCTATTCAGACTATTTTATTTAAAAAAATTACCACAGGTTAGATGATTTGTAAGCAACAGATGTTTATTTCTCACAGTTCTGGAACCTGAGAAGTCCAAGATTAAGGAGGCAACAAGCAAATTCAGGGTCTGATGAGGACCCACTTCCTGGTTCCAGGACAGCTGTGCGTGACTTCTCTGGAATCTCTTTTTTAAGGGCAGTAATCTCATTCATGAGGTTGCCACCCTCATGACCTAATCACCTCCCAAAGGTCCTACCTCCTAATACTATCACATTAGGGATTAGGTTTCAACATATGAATTTTATGGCAAAGTAAACATTCAGTCCATTCTGCTCTCTTACCTAACTTCTTCTTGCCTGTTCAATGCATTTTAAGAAATATTTGTCTTACTGGAAAAGGGCATAATGAAACTATTACATTAATTCCATTTCCATAGAACCCTACCATAATAAGCCATCAATTCAATGATCTTTCTTATTGAAGAATGTTTCCATACAATAGTGTCAAATAATAGTTTCTCAAGCTGTCATGGAACATTTAGAAAAAGGAATTTCCTCTTTCCTCAGAAGTCCATTTTATCTTTAGACAGGGTTGACTTTTAGAAGGGTCTTTCTTTTAACTT
This sequence comes from Crocuta crocuta, assembly GCF_008692635.1. Taxonomy (NCBI): domain Eukaryota; kingdom Metazoa; phylum Chordata; class Mammalia; order Carnivora; family Hyaenidae; genus Crocuta; species Crocuta crocuta. The sequence goes on along the minus strand of NW_027531917.1, from coordinate 10,935,776 downwards.
CAACTTGTTAGTTAAAGTTTATTAGCAGCACACCCTAACCAACTTAGCTAACCAGCCAGTCTCATTCATTCAGGGCTAGCTCTGTGAAGAAACACAAGATAAACCTGTTTCTTCTCTTATTCCCCTTTATGTATTAGAACATCAAATAGTTGCCTCTACTTCACCTATGGTACACTGACTATCATATGGGTGCTTTCTACATTTGGGGGGAAAAAAGGCAATTTCCAAACTGAGGTCAAAACTGAAAGTATTTGCTCAACTGGCCCAAAACTCAACTGTGAGTCTTGGGCTAATTCAGTTACTCAGACTCCCTGATTTTTAGGGGTTTGCTGCTTAACCATTTCATAGTCACTCTCCTACTATCACTTAGTATATTGTCCAATGTCCAGTGGGGAGACAGAATACTCACTACTTATTCTATCAGGGATAACTTAATATAATAAATTGTTAATAGGCCTGAGGCTGATATAGGAATAAAGGCAAAAGTGGAACACAAAGTCACCATAGAAGTAGCAATTACTTGAGGAAACTACCACCTGCTGGCTGGAGAAACAGAAGAGAGGCAAGTCAATTCAACGTAGAAGCTTTGATAAGGGGCCTCTGAATCAGTGCCAGCTCTCAGCGCAACAGAGCCACCTTGAGGAGCTGGACTTCAGAACTCTGAGGAGAGGGCACTAGCCCACCAGCTTTGATGTTTCTGGAGAGATGTGGAAGAGGCTGGTTCTAGAAGTATTGGAAGACCTGCAAACTGGATTCAGCTGCTGTTACTGGAACAAGACAGCGCTATAGGGTGAAATACCAAAGCAGGGAAACACTGACAGCCACAGAAAGCCAATGGGAGCAAAGAGGAAACAGCACATCCCTTCTTCTAGCCTTCCAACCTTCCTTTGGCATTCCACTCACAGTTTAACAGGGAGCCAGCTGCCAAACCAGAAATGTGGTCTGCAGAGTCCCAGGCCAAGCATTACAAGGGTAGGTGTTAAAACTGAGAGACAATTGCTTAATAACTGACACACTTATTTTACTGTGTTTCCAATGATTTGTGTAGATAGCTATCTCTTTAGCCGAAAATTTCCTCCTTGAAGGTAGGGAATGTATTTGTATCCATTCCATTCATTATCCAGAATAATATTTGATGTACAGGTGCTGTTGAATAAATGCATGGTTAAGGTATAATGGCCTTATGTTTATACATGTTAAATATTATTCTGTTAGGTACATCAATTGTTGTCATTAGTAGAATTTTTTCCTTCTCAAATAATACTCTGTTGGTTATCATTCCTAGCTTTGGGGTCATCTGCAGATTTGATATGCATTGCCTTTTATAATAAGTGGTCAATGTGAAATATATCGTTAAACAATCTTTCTCTAGCTTTAGAGGGATAAAGATCACCTATTGAGCTAGTTAAATATAGATTTCTAGGCCCTGCCACAGAGGTTCTGATTGAGAAGACCATGAGCGGAACTTGAGAATGTGTGCTTCTAATTAGTTCAGAGTATGAAGATACTTTCTACCCAAGGTCCACATTTTTAATTACAATTGTTTTAATAAAAGTTCAGAACGTGGCAGTCTTTTACAACAGTTTAACACTTTGTTATTTTTAATGTTTATTTGTTTTGAGAAAGAAAGAGAGAAAGCACAGGGAAGGGATAGAGAGAGAATCCCAAGCAGGCTCTGCACTATCAGCACGAAACCCATCATGGGGCTCAATCTCTTGAACCATAAGATCATGACCTGAGCCAAGATCAAGGGTTGGATGTTTAACTGACTGAGCCACTTAAGCACCCCAAAAGTACTTTACACTTCAACTCAGTAAAATATTTATTGGACACGTAGTATGTATAAATCATCCTGCTGAGAATTGCAAGACATCAGCAATAATTAAGATGTTTTCTCTCCTTGAGTTTATAATTTAATAACTTAGTAGAACACTTAGGAAGATTAAATAAGGACTAAAATATTGTAAATAAAGTATTTGGTGGGTACAGAAAATATAAAATAACCAGAAATAGTGATTTTTTTTTGGTTGAAAATACTGCAGTTGACGTGGTGATGAGCACCAGGTGTTGTATGTTAAGTGCTGAATCACTAAACTGTACACCTGAAACCAATATCATACTGTGTTACTGAAATTTAAATAAAAATTTAAAAATATATTGCAGATGACTTTGGGAGGTTGACACACATAAAAATGTTTTACTTATTTTCATTTGTTCTTAATGAATAGATAGTGTGATAAGAATGTGACAAGAATATTCCTTACAGATCAGCATTATCTAACTTCAAATATTTCCTTTGTACTCTATCTCCATCACTGAAGTCATTTTGGAGCCTAGCCTTCACCCAGATCCCTCTATTATATTTTTTATGACTGTATTTTTTTTAATTAAAATAAGGCAAGACAACTTGGAATAAGCTTCAGAAAGGGGAGCAAAGGAAAAAGGTGAAGGAGCTAAAGATTTCTCTCTTCATGACTCCAAAATGCCAGAATGGTATCACAAAAGCACTAGACATTTCCCTCTTTCTGTGTCTGTAGATAATTGCCTAATGGCCACAGACTGTTAAACGTAGCCAGGTCTTTTATGTTCAGAAAGAGGTTCTACTGGGGCGCCTGGGTGGTTTAGTCGGTTAAGCGTCCGACTTTCGCTTAGGTCATGATCTCGCGGTTCGTGGGTTCGAGCCCCGCGTCGGGCTATGTTCTGACTGCCAGCTCAAAGCCTGGAGCCTATTTCAGAGTCTGTGACTCCCTCTCTCTCTGACCCTCCCCTGCTCACGCTGTCTCTCTCCTAGAAATAAATAAAAATTAAAAAGAAAGAAAGAAAGAAAGAAAGAGGTTCTACTGAAATGATGAGTCCTGGAGGTCAAACANNNGGGGCCAGATTATCAGCTTAAATTCAATGCCATTGGCTCCTAGCTCTGGGTCTTATTTCCCTAGATTCAAATTTTGGATCCCTTAATTTTTAGTTGAGCCTTGGGTGAATGATTTAAATGCTTTGTGCGTCAATTTCCTCACCTGTAAAATGGATATGAATATGGTATCTTTTTCACAGGACTGTTTTGAGAGCTCAATGCATTGATTCAGGTGAAGCACTAAAAATGTATCTGGTGAATAATAAGCACCCAACACATTATAGTTGTTATTGTCCTATTCAATAACATCATCTTCTGATACAGAGTACAGTTGTTCTCTACCAAAAGATGTTATTTTAAGGCCAACATGTATTATTTGGAATGTATTATTTGTATATTTTTTAAAATAAATGAAAAATTATAATTAAGTTATTATGGTGTATCATTAAATCATTATGTTTAACTCCCTTGTTTTCCTTTCTCTTATGGAGAAAGGAGAAAGAAATACCTTTAAGAATCATTTATGTGGAAAAATATTTGGATAAATAATGTGACAAGTTATAAAGGTTTATAAAAATTTAAAAAAAGATAGGGGTGCCTGGGTGGCTCAGTCAGTTAGGCATCTGGATGCAGCTCAAGTCATGATCTCATGGTTTGTGGGTTCAAGTGCCACATTGGGCTCTGTGCAAACAGCTCAGAGCTTAGAGTTTGCTTCAGATTCTTTGTCTCCATCTCTCTCTGTCCCTCTCCCACTAGCTCTCTCTCTGTCTCAAAAATAAACATTAAAAAAATTTAAAGAAAGATAAATAATATAGTATGAGCACTGGTTTTATTTTAGTTTGAAATAGTATGCAATATGCTAATGATTTGTACATTATAGGATAAACATTCAAATTTTCATTATATGCTCATATTGTATTTTTAATCTTTTGTCCTTTATTTGTTAAAATACTAGAGAGCATTGAACAAAACAATATAATAATGTATAATCCTTCCACCTGACAATTAATTGTGATTGAAATAAACATGGTAAAAATGGTACCCAGTACTTAGCAACACTGGATTTGGTAATTCTAAAGCAAGTTGACAAATTACAATCATCTGAATTCAATCCAGACCACTATATACTCACATTCAATATTTTTCTTAAAAATACTTTGCATATTTAGTAACTATGTTGGCAAAGGTATTTCCTTAACTTCTTCATCAAAAAAGAATTATCTCCTGAATAATAATGTCTGAGAACGTACTATTATAGACTGATGCTAATTCTCTCTCTCACTACATAATTTTTAAGGATAACTTAAGATATTTAAGGTGTATGGTGGCACCTGGGTGGCTCAGCTGGTTAAGTGCCCAATATCGGCTCAGGTCACGATCTCATTGTTCATGAGTTCAAGCCCCGCATTGAGCTTTATGTTGACAGCTCAGAGCCTGGAGCCTACTTCAGATTCTGTGTCTCCCTCTCTCTACCCCCCTCCTCTCTCTATCTCTCTCTCTCAAAAATAAATAATTTTTTTTAAAAAAAGATACTTAAGTATATATGCGAATCTCTGCACATGCGTATATACATATTTCTCTGTCTTGATATCCTATTTCTTCTATGTGTCCATAGATGTGGAGATGTTCTGTATTCTTTTCATTAGTGGTCCCTAATGGCAAAACTACAGAAGTGTACTCTCAGATCTTGTGGCAGAGGGAGGGAGATCCTGGGTGTAATGTGATCCATCTCAGTCATTAGATCTCAAATTTGATTGCACATTGGAATCTCCTGGGAAACAAAGGCACTCAGATTTTTTTTTTTTTTTTTTGGTAAAAATCTTCCCAGGTGATTTGATTGTAAAGTACCGCCAAGTTCTCACACTATTAGTTTAAAATTAGCATCTAGGCATTTTATCTTATCGCTGTATTGCTTTTACTTTCTCATCCAATCCTTTTTACCTAGATCCTGCCAATCTCTAAGGTACTTACTGAGTTTACTAATGGCAGGTTTTTCTCCTTTATCCTGTGACAATGAACATATTTGGGAAATGCTGCTTAATTCATAGGAATTAATAATTGCTCATGCCAGCTACATATCAGGCACCATGCTAGCTGCCAGTGGAAATACAAAAATGAATTCAGCGTAGCATCTGCGATCAACTTGCTAGAAATATGTGGAGAGAGACAAACACATGCATAAAGAGTTTTTCCCATCAGAAAGGTTTTAATACAGTTTTCTCAACACTGGCTATACATTTAAATCACCTGGAGGAGTTTTAAAAAAAAAGTACTGATGTCCAGCCACGCCCTCAGAAATGCTGATATTAAATATGGGCTGCATCAAAATTCTTTAGTTTCTCAAGTGAGTGATTCTCCAGCATTCACAGCTGTAAAGCAAAGTGCTATGGCAATGAGAAAAGGAAAGTTTTTTGAGGAAGAGATAGCATTTAATGACAGCTATTCATCATAAACTAGCATCTCTACATGAATCTACTTATTTAATCATCACAGTGACCCTTGAAATTGTTGTTACAGTGATCTATTTTTTACAAGTGAATAATAAACCGAGTCACAGAAAAATTAATTAACTCTCCAAGGCCAAGCAGGTGGGCAAGCCGAAACTAGAACCCAGGGAGTCTGACTTTAAGGCTTCTCCTCCCACCTGTCATGCTCTTCTTCCTAATGGGAATTCAGGGAGTAAATGGATGAAAACACACGGTAGGAAAACAGTATGAAGTAGTGTTTATAGGCAATCTCTGGAGCCAGTCTTGTGCTTGTTTGAATTCTGGCTCTATCACTAACTAGCTGAGTTACCTAACTTCTTTGTGCCTCAGTTTTCCCATTAGTACTTTGGAATCATAAGAGTACTTTTTTCATGGAGTCGCGAGGATGAAGTGAGTTGTTACATAAATATTAGGAATAATAATTGTTGGGGCGCCTGGGTGGCTCAGTGAGTTAAGCATCCGACTTCAGCTCAGGTCATGATCTCACAGTTTGTGGGTGTGAGCCCCACATTGGGCTCTGTGCTGACAGCTAGCTCAGAGCCTGGAGCCTGTTTTGGATTCTGTGTCTCCCTCTCTCTCTGCCCCTTCCCCACTCATTCTCTGTCTCTCAAAAGTGAATAAATGTTAAAAAAAAAATTTAAAAAAAAAAGGAATAATAATTGTTGTTCTGCGGGAAAGAACAACTACGAGGGTAGCTGATATGCCTGGCTGTAGAATGGTGAGGAATCCAGTGTGCTAGATGATGGGAAGCAGAGTCGCCTATAGTCAGCATGCCTCTAATTCTAGGTTCACACGCATTGCCTTATTGTAACAATTGATAGTGCCTGCTTTTCTCTTTCATGTGTCCTAGTTGGGACAATAAAGAGATTTATCATAGCTATAATATATCAGGGGGTAACAGCCCCGGTAAGAGGGCTAGAGGTATAACTACTTGGAAGACTTTGAGTTGGGAAGTCCTCTCATCAGAAAAAAATAAGGCCTGTGTTTTATAGTGATAATTCAGGCAACAGTGTGTTGTATGGATTGCAAATTTTAAAATTTGACAATTTCTAAATGCAACGCAGTATAAACATGTACTTTGAAAGATATGGTGGGCATTGGACATAAATTAAGGTGAGAAGGGTTGAAAATGGGATGTACTCTAGCAAGACTGAATCTATCATCTTTGAAGTCAGGGATCAAGCCAGGAATTATTTCGTTATTAAGGCCATGTGTGACCTGAAACACTCAAAACGATCAGGCCTCAATAAACTTGGTCAAATTGCCAGTGGTGTGTGGGTTTGGATTTTCCTCACTGCAGGAAACAGCAATTCAGGACAGACTAGAAAACAGTGTCATATCTCAGTCTTTATGGCCCATGGCCTGGAATTGGGGACTAGGTGAGTGAGCTCAACTGTGTGATATTAAAGGAACAAAGGATTAAGAAAGAGGGGTAGTTGCTGTCAGATCTTAAAACAAATAACTACCATTCATTTGAAAACACATGAGTGTGGCTCTTATGAAATGCAGTAAGTTTATCATTGTTTTCCTTACCTTGATTTTCAACTGGATAAGATTTCTCAATTCAAGATCATTTTAAAAGAACATATCACTCTCATATAACATTCCAGGAACATGGCAAATAACAAGTGTGACTGTGAAGTGAACCTATGACTGGAAACTGAAGCCAGAATTTCTGCATTCCTTGCAAGTACCCATGGTTCCTTTAATTATACTCGGGGCTTGTAAACAGGAAAGTGTTTCACAGATGTAGAAAATCCAAGAGGTAAGCCAAAAAATAAAATAAATATATGGTCTGGCAAAACCAAACTAGATTAAAGTAACATGATTTACTAAGAGAGATGAATATTTTGGAGAAATAGTAGGAACAATAGAATCATATTGAAATAGCTACTTATTTGAAAAAGCTTAGTGATTGAGGGAGTGATTGTCAATTTTGATAAATACAACAAAGATGTAGGAAATAAAATGAGGGGAAAGTCTACGTTTAAAAATCACAACTTTAAGTGAAGAAAAAATCTACCTAGCATCACATTTCCAAATTTTCCTTTGAGAGAGAGAGAAAGAAAGAGAGAGAGATTGAGAGAGGCATCCTAGAGTTCATTACTTTTGTGCTGATAACTGAACATATTTTTATAATCTCTCCAATATACTTCTATTAAATATCTCCTTCTTGTTTTGCTAATTCATATTTGTCTAAATTCTAAGGTTTTACAGATTATTTAGTATTGCATTGCTTTTACTGAGATTTCCATCTATGTAACATTAAGACATCTCTAATGCCAATATGAATTTCATATAATTTGGTATTGAATCAGACCAACAATACAAGAGGTATTTTTCAGAGAAAGTCCAATTGTGTTTAAAAACATCTGCAAAGTTGGGGCACCTGGGTGGCTCAGTTGGTTGAGTATACGACTTCAGCTCAGGTCATGATCTCATGTTTTATGGGTTCAAGGCATCGAGCCCTGTGCTGACAGCTCAAAGCCTGGAGCCTGCTTCGGAATCTGTGTCTCACTTTCTCTGCCCCTCCTCTGCTTACAGTCTGTCTCTCTCTCAAAAATAAATAAACATTAAAATAAACTGCGAAGTATTTTTTCCCCACAATATCTAGAAGACACACGTGAAGTTGGCTGAGTCCATTAGACATGAAGTATTTCAATCTCATTCAAAGCTATCATTTCACAAGAGTAAGAATTTGTTCCATTTATTAGCAATGAACATGTGGCTTATCGCTTGACTCCTTAGCACACTTATGTGAAAACAGCGAGCTTATAATTTCCCAGAATTCCTTTCACCTCTTACTTGCTCTGGCACAAAGTCACTGTGGTGACATCTGTTTCTTGTAGAGCTATCAAGAACGATAAGCAGCTTCTTGTGTTGCATAAGTCATGGATTTTTCCCCCTATTCTCCAACAGCTAATATGCTCCTTTTCTGCCATATGGAAAAGATAAATACCAGAACCTAAAATATCAGAGTAGAAAAGAAATAAGAATGAAACTCTTTGAACACTGACCATGGAGGAAATACTTATGGAGTATGTTCAAAGGTGTTTGACTTTTTTGTTATTGTTATTAAATTAGTGATCACATCAAAAGTACGTTAGCTAGCAAAAATTTTCCTTTATGTTACTCTATTCAAAAATTCAAATGGGCACAAACTGTTCAAACCATACCTCATTTCCAGTTATTTACTGCTATGTAACAAAACACCCCAAAACTTATTGGCTTGAAATTACATTTTATTATTAAACTAAGGATTCTGTAACTCAACTGAGCACAGTGGAGCATTTCTCAGCTGCAGTCTCTCACACAATAGCACAATAGCTAGAGATACAATCATCTGTAGACTGGACTTGACTAGATAATCATGATAGCTCACTCATGGCTAGCAGTTGATGAAAGTTGTTGGCTGTGAACTCAGCTGGAACTGTAAACATTAGCACTGAGACCCAACCCACCTCTCCATGTGATTTGGGTTTCTCATGCCTCGTAGATTGTTTTCAAGATGGAATATCTGAAGGGTAGTGTCCCATGATATTCAGACAATAAGAGACAAAATTTCTTCTTACCCAGATTCAGAAGTCATGTGGTATCACTTCTGTCATATTCTTCTGTTCAAAAAGTAAGTGCCAATGTGAGCTTAAATTCAAGAGGAAAAGACTTCACAAGGGCCTCTGTACCAGAATGCATGTCTCATTTGGGAGCCCTTTGAAAATAAGTTGCCAGATCTCAAATTAAAACTTTATATGGAAATCCAGAGGGAAACTACATGTGAAAAATACTTGAACTTAAGTAATTTGTAGATTCAGGACCCAATTTGATATAGAACATCTAATTTCATTCAGTGTCTCTAAGATTATTATACATAATAGTCAAATACATTAACTTTCATCTTCATGATCATATGTTAATGAAAATATATTTGTAAATCAGTTTTCACATACATTACTGCAATATTTGAATTTTAGGCAAAAATTTTTCTCTTTTTTAGTAATAATCATTTCAAAAATGATGGCTAGTATTTATTTTATTGTATTTATTTTTAACCACTAAGTTTTGGTATATTTGTTAGGTTATGACAGATAACTGATATACCTAACATTTTATTTCTAAAACCCCTTTCCACTGGTCATCTATATTTTGGGGTTTTTTTCTTTGTTTGTTTTTATGAATATAATTTATTGTTAAATTGGCTTACATACAACACCCAGTGCTCATCCCAAGAAGTGCCCATCACCCATTTTGCCTCTCACCTATCCCCAATCCCCCTTAATTTGTTCTCTGTATTTAATAGTCTCTTATGGTTTACCTCCCTCCCTCTCATTTATTAAGAATTCACAGTGTTCCAGAAACTGTCAATCCTAAACAACACTATAAGAGAAATAAAATTCTTATCCCACCTTTGTAAACATAATGATAGAGAGAGGCTTTAGAGATTAAGAATTTGCTAAGAATCACATAGCTAGTGACTGGGAAAGCTACAAGTTGATCCTAGGGAATATGAATCCAGAGTTCATACTTTTAAATATAAAAGTTGCTCACAAAGTCCTGTACTTAGACACAGTATCTCAGTTACTAGAATAAGGTCATGTTATCCTACAAGGGAATCTAGGGCAGAATTTTAAGTAGTGTCAATTTCCTCCAGCCAAAGACCACCAAGAATACACCTATACTTGAACAAGTTGGATATGTCACACATTGCACTGTGAAAGAACACATAACATGGAAACATGGGGTGCCTCTGTAAGAGAGTTTTAGAAATAGACTTAGTATTTGAGCTTTGGTTGGGTGACTTTGAAGAGGGCTTAAGGAAGTTGGGATTTGTTCTAGATTAGATGCTGTCAGAAAGCAGGAGCAAATCTATGATTGGGTAAGTAAAAAAATCCTATACATAAGAAGGGCAGATTAGAGTGATGATAAAGCTGTAATTGGCAAACAAGTATCAGTCATTCAAGTTAGTCACAAGAGAGAGACGCTTGGTATTTTGTGGTTTGCACAATGACCTCGTTTTTGTTGGCATTTAGACAAAATTATGAAATGGTCTTGTTTTTCTCTCACTTTATCATGGTTTCAGAGTGAACTTGTCTCATGTTGGTATACTGTGAGATTTGTTTATGTCTAAAAGGAGAACAACATGGCCCAGCTGTGAGGGCCAGGTCAGCTTCTAAGAGCTTTCTTAGTAGGGTGACTGTTTTGAGTGAACTTAGTGTGTCCTATTTATCTTTACATCATTATTTTCCTTAAACACTCAGGATGCTGAATCAGCTATCTAAACAGAAATACTGCATATATGCTATATGCAACTTACAATCTCTCAGTGATATTAATAAAAATATTTTATTAAAATTCATTTCACTTTTAACAATCAATATACAATATGCATCAGTTTTTTAAATGTGTTATCATTATATTTTGGAGGAAAGCTTTCCTGCAAAATAACTAATATCTGAATCTTTAATGAGATTAAGGAGATAACATTTAATGTGTTGACACATTGATTTTATATTAATTAGTCATATGTTTCAATATTTATGTTAAGGTTTTACTTTTACATTAATTGCTTTTGGTATTATTTGCTATAAAATTTACACTGAAAGAAAAGATCGGAGGTTTTGAACTTAGATATACTGAGAAGTCAACATGACACATAAGATTCATAGAATTCTGTTTTATGTTAATTGTTGGTGATACACTGGAACCAAATAAAGGCTTTTTATCCTACTTGGCCATCTTGGCTGACTGGGTTAAAAGTCATTAAACCTTAAGGCAGGATTTAGAAAATCAGATGGGACACCATTCAGCAGTTGTTAGAATTCAGTATTTGGGCTAAGGATCATTACAAGGTACTTTGGTAGGGGGGAAAAGGAAGAAAGAAAACAGAAGAAAAGGAACCCATTCCTAGTTTCTAAAATATACTAAGTTTCATTTCCTTGACTGTATCTTCCTATTTATTCTTCAAGATTCTGGCTCAGTTTTTAACTCCTTTGAGTGAAATAATGTCCATTCTTAGAGGACACTATGATCCTGTTCACTGTTCTATCAGTATTTTTGTCTGTCTCCTCCACTAGACTGTGGACACATCAAGTATGAGGTCATTCATGTCCTTACCTCAGTGTCTAACACAATGTCTGCCATTTAATAGGTGCTCAAAAAAAAAAAAAAAAAACCTACTGAAGAATAAGTGAATGAACAAATGGGTATTTTTATTCTCAGTTCATTAATAAATTGGCTTAGAACTTTTTCTTTCTCATGATTAACAAAGTTATTAAACTATGATAAAAGAAACTGAAACCTAATCCAATGAAAGCTTAGAATAAACAGTTTACTTTAAAAATAAAATGATTTCCTAACTTATGTATGATCTCACTTACTAATCCTTGATGAGAAATTGCATCTTTTTTTCCTGCACCCAGAAAACAAGATGTTTTCTAAAGACAGTTTTATTGTTTTGTTTTTGGAATTTGTTTTAGAAAATGCAAAACAGGTGTGGATCATCTGTAGTCATTTAAAGAAACTTACAAATACATTTTTGAGGGTATATTTTAGAAAACACATGCAAAGTTAACTTAATTTCCAATGCAAATAAAACAAATATTTATATTTATAAATACTATATTCAAAGTCTTTTAAATTAATATCATAACTTCAAAATAATAAACTCCAGCATTGAGAGTGTTAAGAGAAGAATAAATATAGTGAACTTCTTAATTCACAAATATTTATAGTTGGATATACTCATTAAATAAGGTTGCCATAGACTGTTATTCAGAACAAATACATATTTCTTTTGAAATCAGAGTTTGCAAAAAAATGTTTTGTTCTATAAATTAGATGACAGTTATGGAATTTACTTTGTTTTGTTGATTCTTCCCATTGTTAAATTTAATATTGTCAAACTAAAAAAGAACACCACCACCAACAACAAATACTGCCAGGAATTCAAGTTGCACCAATAAATAATAACTCCATAAATTATAATACTAACTGGATTAATTTTGCATCTCTTATTCGCAATCCCATGTGTAAAGAAGGTCTTCTTGGTCCCTAAATATCGTGAGAGGAATGTAAGAAGATATTCAAGAAAGAGCCATTTTTCTTTATTAAGGAAGAAACTTGGAAATATTTTGCTCATGGAGTACCTGGGTGGCTCAATTGGTTAAGCATCCAACTTTGCCTCAGGTCATGATCTCGAGTTCACGAGTTTGAGCCCCATGTAGGGCTCTGTGCTGACAGCTAGGAGCCTAGAGCCTGATTCAGATTCTGTGTTTTTCTTTCTCTCTCTGCCTCTCCCTCACTCACACTCTATCTCTCTCTCTCTCAAGAATAAATAAACATGAAAAAATTATTGAAGAAATATTTTATTCATGCTTTCTGATAAGTGTGTTGGAATTGTTTCCATCATGATTTAATTAATTAATTAAACAAACCAAATGTAGCCAACTCCATAAAATACAATGTAACTTATAATTCAATTCAGAAGACAGAGGAAATATTTCAATAATTTTCTAAGTCATTTAAAATTAATTTACATAATTAATAACTTAAGGACTTTAATAATTTAATAATTAGGAAAGTTAACAGTCATTTACATAAATAGTACTAAAGTGAAATTCAATAGTTATGTAATGAACCATACAAATTTTTAAAACCTAATTTAGGTATTTTTATGGACCATATTTCTAAGGGCGAACAAAGTCCTAAAATAAAGATGATAAACATATATTCTTGATTTTGTTCATGTTTCTCAGCTCTTTAGCATCTCAGAAAAAATAGGTACTGTAGTAAATACATTTTTGTATTATAAGTATATGTGAGAAACATGGCAAGTTGTTTGTGACTATTTTATGCCATTATAAAACTGAAATACTTCACTGCTAATAGAGACCTCATAGAATAGCCACAACACAGTCAAACATTGACAGTTGGAAATAATCTTTCTCATATGAAAGACCATGATTTTATCAGAAATTCCCTTTGCTAAGCACATGAATATTTGAATATTTTTATCCTATTTGTAAGAAATACTCTATAGCAGATGACAGTTCATAGCCAAATCTTAAGGGTAATTTACCAAATACTTGTAGATGAGCGCTTTTGATCTAAGTTATGTTGCTGGTGATTATTTGAGGGATTAGAATGATTGTAACTGGCCTCTAGGCCTGCAGCATTAACGACTCACCTTTATTAAGTACTTTCTATGTGGCAAATAGATACGTTATGATAACAACTTCTATTTAGAGAGGTTAAGTAATTTGCACAAGGTCCCAGAACTAGTAAGTTGTAGAATCAAGATTTAAGTCCAGGCAGATTCTCTTTTGTACATACACGCTGAATCTCTACACTATACTGTCCCCCCCTATAGAGCATTGGGTAGTTCTCTTTTGTAGATAAGAGAGTCGAGGACTACTGCATTAAAATAGCTTATATAAAGCCACACAGTAAGTCTTTGTCAAGGTAGAACTGAGCCCAGATAGTTTGCTCCAAGTCCCCAAATTTTCCACAATGACAACCCATTCCCCACCTCTCCAGAAGCCCTAGTTTCTCTCAATATCATAGATTTCCACTTCTCTTGTCTGATTCACCCCAGTCTAAGACCTGTGCCTTTTTCCAAGCGCCAAACTACTTGTCTCGTCCATGGCCAGCCTCATACAACATTCTAGATACACTTGGACTTTGGTTTAGGCCCTTTGACCAAAGTGAAAAGATCCTGGACTAGGCCAACTAGGCAGGAGAGTTGCACTTTTAGATTGGTAAAGGGATCTGGTGAGAGACAAATAATGAGGAGAATGAGAAATCTCAGAAACATACAAGAGTGGGAGGAATGAATCTGCAAAAGAGAGACTCCTTGGATGAAGATCAGTTTTCTGGTTCTGAGTATTTGAAGAGCAATACACTGACTATCTTCTCTTTGCCCTTCTGGTTCCAGTCTCCGTTCATATTCACCCTGTGTCCTGGATACTTACCCGTATACATTGCAGCAACAGGTTCTCTTTTCTCTGGCAATAAAAGTCACCAGCAGGGAGGAGTGTGAGGTCAGGTATTTGTTCTCTAGTTCCCTTCTTGCAGGGTAATTTGCCATGGCTCTGAAATTCTTCCAAAGACTCCCTCCAACCAGGCTACTGTCTCTTCTGCTCTTCTCCCTGAGTTCCAAGAACTAATTTTCTCCCTCTCCCTTCAAAACTAGCAGTGATGATGGTTCTGTTATGCTGTTAGTCCCAGTGGACTGTATGCTCTGAGCAGCTCCCCAGTCCCTCACTGATACAGGAGGTCTGAAAGATGGGGTAGACTTAATAAAATGTCATTGGCAGCAGGTAGAGAATACAGAGAGACATATTTCAACAAAATATTATTAAGAAGAATTTTCTGAAGAATGCCAATTTGGTGTGAAGTCTGAGAAAACACTCGTCTTCATCATTTGAAGATGAAAGTCAGACAATGAGACCATTCAATAGAGTTCAAACTTCTGGGGGAAGGCCCCAAGCTCCCAAGAAATCAAGGCAGAAGTCAATTTGTCATTGTTGAAAGTATACTAATTGCCTTAGAAAGCCTTACCATTTAAAAGCTACTCATTTAAAAAGCAGTTTTACTCTGGTTAGACCCAGTCTTTGTATATTATTTTTTAAAAGAAAGGTCAAATATAAAAGAAAACTAAGAATATATATTTAGTGTACTTATTATACACTAAGAACTTTGCTACATATTCTTTTTTAACCTTAGTTTTAATTTATATAGCATGTTAGTCAACCTGTTTGTGTATAAAGTTCTAAGTTTTGAGAAATACATATAGTCATGTTACCACCGCTAAAATTAAGATATAGAATATTTCCATCATACCAGAAAATTCCTTTGTGCCCATTTGTAATCAACTCCCTCCCCCAAACCCTAGTAAGTTTGGTAAGCAGTGATCTAATTTCTGTATCTATTGGTTTTTATTTTTCTAGAATTTTATGCAAATGGAAATTGCAACATAATGTAACCTTTTCTGTCAGAATTCTTTGCTTTAATGTAACAGTTTTGAGTGTCTTCCATATCAGTGCATTTATCAATAGCATGTTCCTTTCACAGACAAGAACTATTATACCATGATTTCTCTATCTGTTTACATGTAGATTCACTTTTGGGTTATTTCCAGTTTTAAATGATTAGGAATAAAGCATTTATTCAGGTAAGATTTTTGTGTTAAGCTATATTTTCATTTCTCTTGGGTAAATACATAAAAATGAGATCATTGGGTAAGTGTATATTACGAACTTTTGAAACTGTGTTTCTTGTGCTAAGCGGTTGTAAGTACTATTTAACCATTAGAGTCCTAATGAGATAAATCTTTATTATCTCATTTAATTTTTAGAGAAGACTTATGACATCCTTCCATTTTATGGATAAGAAAACTGAGGTTTAAAGAGATTAAGTGACTTGTGCAGGGCTGTGTGTCTCATAAGCTTTAAGCTCAGGATTAGAACCCAGACACTGTTGATCATGCATAGAAAACATGACCACAGTGAGTAGCTTGTTATAATCAAGGACCAGGCCTTGAAAATTTAAGAGTTAAAATAAAAGCAATAAAAATATCTTCCCTCAAGAATATTACGCAATATTTTCATACCCAGTTCAGAGTTAGATGCCCAACTGCTTGACTAAAAGTATACCAACCTAGAAGTACAGAGAAAAACATAGATTTAAAATCTAACCATAGATGATGACCTAGCCTGGAAATAGGAATAGTACTTAGAAGTCAGACACCCTAGTTCTAAAATGTTTTTGTTTTTTATTTATTTTTGAGAGAGAGAGAGAGGGAGAGAGATTCCTAAGGAGGCAGCAAAAGGGAGATAGAATGTGGGCGTCAAACTCACGAACTGTGAGATCATGACCTATGTCAAAATCAAGAGTCAGACACTTAACTGACTGAGCCACCCAGGAGCCCCAGACTCCCTGGTTCTAAACCCAGGCTCTGCTATATGCTAGGCAGGTAAACTTAGGTTACATAACCTCTCCAGTCCACACTGTCTTCATTTCAAAAATAGGGAGAGGCAGTTCTATTTGGATTAAATGAATTAACATGATGCGGCATTTAGAGCAATGTCTGGCACATAGTAAGAGCTCAATAAATGTTAGTTATTAACATTATCAGGACATATTGTCAATTCCAGTCCAATCCCCAAGTTGGCCTCTTGCCTGAATATTTTTTTAAGTTCAGTAAGATCTCTATCTGTGAATGTGTTTGTTTATTTTCTTCCTTGTTCCAGCAGAGTTGAAGACGGCATCTGTCAATATTAGTGAGCTGAAGCTTACCTAAAATAACAAATGATGACATTTGGATTTTCCTCAACTTGGGAGTTTTAAAATTCAGCCTTATAGTAGTAGAATAATCAATAGGCCCTTCTTCTATATGTAAAATATCCCATCTATATTTATCAGTTTTACGCTTATGTAAAATTACCAAATCCCCTACAATAGCACTCCATTTCTTTAGTTCTGGTTTACAAAATAAGAAAGTAAGGCATTGACAGTTAAGGTATGTCAATAGCAAGTGTAGTGTTAAAGACAGGATTGAAATTAAATATTGATAAGGTGTCTGTCTCCTTTTTACCCAAACCAAACTGAACTCATACATGCATACACACACACACACATAAACATATATACATTATAAGTGTGTTAGGTAGGTTTCATTTGGCATATAACATACACATATACATATACCTATCAACATATATGCATATGCCTATAACCCTATATTCATACACATGAAAATACATATACCTATATATATGTATATGTGTACCTATATACATATATATGAGTATATGTATATGTCTGTATATAATATTTATACATAAAATAACATACTTGCATTAATAAAAAAAAGCTCTGCAAGTGAATTTTCTCTTCCAACCTTAGAGTTTTGGAATCATTATAATTCCCAATATGTTGCAAAACAACTACAGTGAATTTTCTTACCTTTCTGTTGTTATTAATATAGTATAAAAGATAGAAAAAATAGGAAACCTCTAAAATTACTGTAGAAAGATAAAATCAAAGAGCAAAAGTCACAAGTTTAAAGTTTTATATTCTAACAGTTAACAATATATCTTTTAGAAATAATTTTTGTCAATTTGAGACAATTTTTGATAGTTATCCAGAGTATTTATATGGTATAAGATAAATCCATTTTGTCAAGGCATGCCCACACAAATACGCTAAAATATTTAAAAGAAGAATTCAATAAGCCACTTGAATGAAACCATTACAAATGTGAATTATGCATGTGAAATAGGCTCAGATTCTTTTCAGTGAATTTCTCATCATTTGGATTCACCTGATGTTTGAGCCTATAAGGTCTTGAAGAAAACCTAGCTTGGAGTGAAATTTAGGAAGGCAGAACTAAGCAGACAAAGCCAAGTGATGAGAGCTGTCACTAGATCTGCCGTGGGATAAAATTGGCAGGTTTTGCTTGGCTATGGCCACAGGTGGGACATAATTTTGATGGCTTCATCTACAATTCTCTTGAGCACTTTTTTTCCACATCATGGAAATCTGGTTCAACTCAGTTTGACAGATGGATATCCGATTTGTTGAAATGTGGGAGCCCCTATAATTCAGGACTGAAAGAGACATGGCCACCAGTCTTCCTGGAAACAGAAATACAAACTCTGTAAGTTATGCCACAGGGACATCTGTTCTTGGTTTCCTCTTCTTATCCCCAGGCACACACTGTGCAAACCACAATATATGCATTGCCCCCTGCAGATAATCCCATTCAACTAGTTAGGATTAAGAAGAACGAAAGAATCAGATGAGTTGTAGAAATAAATTCTGGACTTACCTAACTGCGTTTTAGATTATTCTATATAACCCAGATAGTGTGACTGCGTTGCAGGCTCATAGTCATTGAGATAAAATGGGGCCCTTGTTCTATTCTCCAGGATCAGCTGAAAGAGTTGATGTTCATGAAGATATTAGCTGAAAGTTACTTTTGAGATTCTGTGACATCGCTATTCAGAATTTGAATTTTATTCAGAATCTGAAAATGGGAATGTTCAATCATTAATATCACCAAATTTTCTAGTTCTCCTTTCCCATTGCTCCTTTCTCTGTAAATTCTTCATACATTTGGAAATGTAAGACCTAAAAAGGTTGATTGGAGAGATAAAATGGCATCTTGGATAAGGTTGTCTTTCAAGAAATTTTATTTTAAAACAAATCGGCTGGGGCACCTGGTGGCTCAGTTGATTAAGTGTCCAACTCTTGATCTTGGCAGGTCATGATCTCAGAGTTCATGAGATCCAGCCCTGTGTTAGGCTCTGTGCTGACAGTACAGAGCCTGCTTGGGATTCTCTCTCTCCCTCTCTCTCTCTCTCTCTGCCCCTCCCCTGCTCATGAACTCGCTCTCTCTCTCTCTCTCTCTCAAGATCAATAAATATACTTAAAATAGAAACAAAGCAAATTGGCTCTATTTTGACTGTCAATCTATACAAATATGTGTATGTGCAAGCTTTCTCAGATTTTTGTTTTGTTTTTGTTTTATCACCTGTATGACCATATATGATCCCACAGGAAAGAACAAACAAACAAAACCCAAAAAAACAAAATCTCTGGGCTCAGTTTTTATTGAAAGATTCATAGTGCCCTGGTAGTAACATGCTCTCTGCTTGTACTTTTCTTGCCACCACATATCCCCAAGGTTTGATCCCTCTTTTGATTCAAGTTTTTTCTCAGAGGTTACTTTATTAGAGGTTTTCTTGCCACACCCACTTTAACCGCCTCATTTTCTATCTACCTCTCTGCTTTATTTTTCTCCATAACATTTATTTGTGTATTGTTTGTCTCCCCTTCTGGCATATAAGCTGCATCGGATGAGATACTTAGTCTGTTTTCTCATTGTATATCAGTACCTCCAACTGTGCCTGACATATAGCATTTGTTCAATAAATATTTGTTGAATTAATAAAGATGGATTGGCCTCACGGGAAACAAAAGATTAAATCTGCTGCCATCCCAAACTTCCTTGTGTATACTCTTTCCCTTTTAACTTCTCTGTTCTTATTTTCTCTCACCCCAGTTTCAATCAAATCAACAAGGGTTCTAACAGTTGTCCTGGTTTTAGATTTGTCCTGTGCTGTCTCTTTCTGTATCCAGGTGAGGGCTGGATGAATCTGCTAGTTATCTACTGCAAGATATAGCTTTTGGGAAGAGATAATAGTTTTAACCCATGCTTTCCTCTTGGCCTTAGAATTCACCCTGGAAAAATCTCCAGAGGAGATTCCATCTATCAGATTACTGATAGTTTTTGTATTTGTAAAAAGAATAGCTTTGTCCACGTTTTGAATAGTTTTGTACTTCCATTTCTTCACAGTTCTTGTACTTGTACACTTGTCAAAGGTGACATAGTTCAGATAAAGTTTCTCTTCCTCCTTTCCACAAGGATTGCCTCTCTTTTCATGGATATAGAAATCCCCAGATTTTCCAGTACTCTTGAACTTTGTTTTATTCGGCATTTAACAGTATTTTCAAATATGAAACTTAAATTCACGTAGAGCTTGCTGAATTCCTAAGTCAATCCCTATTACTCTGGCATTTTTCTTTCAGTGATTATGAATCCATATTAAAAATGGCACTGCCTACCCTTATCAGAGTACAAGTGTCAAGTTGTTCCTTGGCCTTTCAACAAATACTTACCCAATGACCTGGTTGTTAGTAGCCACTTCAGAAAAGCTTCTCTGTTCCAGATGGCAGTAAAAAACATGGGGGAGTAACTTGTCTGAGAGATACAATAGACATCTGTTGATAAAGCCACCGGAAGTACTGTCCCAAATGTGGGTGTGCTTGCAGTTCAATCTTTTCTATCCTCCATGGTAGACTACAAAAGAATCCTCAAGGAACTGGAGAGGAGATGCCTCTTATCAAAAGAAAACTATATGGACTTGAATTCATCAGGCATATTTTAATATTGAGAATGTTGTATCTTTTCTTAGAAATAAGAGAGTAGAGTTTCGGTGTAGTCCAGAACTAGAAACACATATGTACATGTTTTCTTAGTATCCTAAAAGTATTCTGTAGGGCAAAATTGAACACATTGCAATTCTGTTTTTCTTTTAAAAATCTACTTCAGCAACCTAGTTTTGTTTAGTTCTCAGAATAATTCTACCATTAACTCTATTACTGTTAAGTAAAATTTTCTTTTGCTGAACTATGTGTACCTAAACTCATTATTAATTTAATTTGCTGTGGAAAACTTCACCCAGTAGATTGTATTGCTATACATAAATATGTTATTTTCAGCCTACCTATTCTAGAAACCCAGGAATCTTTACCTCTTCTTCACTTAAGACCTAAGTCAAATTCATGTCTATTTAGGTGAATTTAAATGCCCAGGTTTGATCAATAAAAGATAGCTTATTTCACATTGGTAGTAATTAAATATATTGTGAGGATGGGGGTAGAGAAGAATTAATTTTTTTTTTATAACAGAAGCAAGTGCTTCTGAAATCAAAGACCTCTTAATCAAAATACACTTACATTTCACTTCACAAAGAAGCACAATCTCCCAGTAACCAGAAAGCAGCAAAATTTGCTCTAAAAATTCGAGTAAGATAATAAGCTAACAACAACAAAAATATCATCACAAGTAAAAACAACTAGAATGCATATGGATCCAATCCTTTTGAGCTGCTAACCCTTACCTTCTGCTATGCCAGGAAACCTTCAGGTAGGATGCTAGGCCCCATCTAGACTTTAATAAGCATGGCAAATACTATTTTATTTTATTTTGTTTTATTATATTTTATTTTATCTTCTATCTTTAGAGAGGGACAGAGAAAGCATGCATGGGAGAGGGGCAGAGGGAGAGAGAGACAGAGAGAGAGAGAGAGGGAGAATCTTAAGCAGGCTCAATGTCAAGCGTGAGCCTGATGTGGGGCTTGATCACAACACCTGAGATCATGACCTGTGCTGAAATCAGGAGTCCAGTGCTCAAACCGACTGAGCCACCCAGGCATACTGCATACTAAATACTTAAAAAAATAAATAAATAAATCTACCAACTCCTTTTATTGCATAACTTACTTTCAAAGAAGAATTAGAGGTCCCCAACAAATTTCTTTTAATTAGGGGAAACTAGAAGAAAGAAAAAATGAGAACAGTTAAAGGTGAAACCAGAATGAGGTTAATACATGAAATATGTGCAGTAAGATTTGGTGAATTTGATCTAGATGAACCACAATTTTGCCTCTTAAAGCTCTCTAGAAGCCAAACAAAGGAAGAAGCATAATAAATGATATGATTTCATTGTCCACAAGATAAAACTGAACCAGTTGCTCAGTACTTTTCCAGGTATTGAGAAAAATGTTTCCCATAATTAGGATGTGTATAATGTCACAATTAATGGTCTCTCAAAAACAGACTTTATAGTAAATATAACAAACTTTACAGGGATTTTTTTTTGTGATATGCAAATGATGTGATGAATCATTAAAAGGAAACCTACAAACAATCCAAAGATCTTCTCTAGCCAATTTAATACCATCAGCTCAGGGCACTGGAGCTTTGGTAATATGGAGCAGCTCTACCTCAAAACACATCCGCTCAGAAGTTTTAAAATGCAGATATTTCGTGCTGCTTGGTGCATACAAACTCTAACACTTTGACATTTAGTCACACTGTAGGCATTTGACAACGTCAAGAGCACTAACGAAGAAATGACGTTTGACATTTAGACGTTAGACGTTTAGACATATATTTTGTATAAAGTAGTTTATTTGACCTTTAAAATAAATGGGATTTGTTAAAAAGTGACAATTATATACTAAAGATAAACCATTAACTTACTTTACATAAGATTTAAATATAATTATGAGCCTATTCTGCAAGTATGAATTTAGCTTTGAACACTAAGGCTTCACAAAGCTTGTAAATATTTGTCTAGCCAGAGATGACACCAATCAACATGTCATTCCTGCCTTTGAAACACTGCCTTCTACTCTCCTTTCCTGTTGAATCTGTGCATGTGCCCCCCAAAGTATTAAGAATCCACTGTATTTCCTCAATATCAAGTGAGGGTATCACCAGGGTCCTGCAGTTTTAGACATGAATCCAGAGAAACTGTCTTCCCTCATTCTATGTTTTCTTGTCTGGCTCTTCCCTTTGCTTTTATAGTTTCTCTTCTCTGCAGCTGCACATCTGGACAGTGTGATACATTTCTACTTCTTCTCTCTTTTGAGCTTCTCTTCCCACATATTTGGTCTCTGTCACTCTGTCATTGCTTTTGGTTGACCTCCTAGTGCCTCAACTCATGCCTCACTCTCTGTGGCCACGTGCCCCCACCAGACAAGCCGTCAGGTATTGTTCCCAATCGATGACTGACCTGCCCCACACAGTGCAACTTCCTTGCTCAGACTTTCTCATACTGTGCATTGTAGGGGGTTCTCAACCTTGGGAAACTGTGTTCGTAGAAAGAAGCCTCTGAATTCTGAGAGCCACCAAGAAGACAACTACCCTCTCCCTGGGAATCCAAACAATTCTCTATGATACTTTCCTTCTCTGTTCATTGGAAATGCTCAGGTCACAGCTACAAGATAAAATCAAAGTGGCTTTTTATCCCTAAGGCTGTGCAGACATCAGAAAAACGTTGATGTCTAATATCAACTGGGTATGTGTTACACATGTGTCCTTAAAAAGTTTCAGGAAGTGAATGCTCAAAAAATACACAGGGGGAAAAATTCTTCACAGGGAAATTTCTCAAGGCAGCATAGATTCTTTGTCCACTAGCCTAGAGAATGGATGAACATCAGCAATAGTATACTCAGGAATAATCATACTCCTGAGGTCACCTGAGGAGATTTTTCCCTCTAAATGGCCATGACAACAAATGTCATTATCCCAGAAGCTTCTCTTCCCACCAATACATGTAAGTTTTCATTGAAGAAAGCAATCTTTACAGTAAATACTTCTATTAAACAACATAAAAAAGTGAGTTCATATGAAATTTTCATACATATAGGGAAATATTGCTCTGTTTTTACTATTATCATTAACAGCATATGTTGGTGATCCACCGCACAAACATCTACTGCTATATGGTGCCATTGAGAGAAAAATACAATTGGATCACTCTCTCTCACTATTTCAATTCTGAGCAAAGTTATCTTAAGGGATGCTACTTCCTGGAGCACTTGGATGGCTTAGTTGGTAAAGTATGTGACTGTTGGTCTCAGATTGTGAGTTTGAGGCTCACATTGAATGTGGAGATCACTTAAAATTTAAAAAAGAAATCTTTAGAAAATAGGAATGCTACTTCCTGAGAGCCAGTCAGGCATTTGTGATAATGCCTTCACATGTTCAGATCACATGAATACTAATTAGTTTACTGACAGCAAAGTAATTCTATGGATGGAGCTCCCTTAACTTGGATGATTAATTGCAATTCCCAAAAGTAACTGTCACCTAATGAGCAGTGTACATTCTCATAAGAGCTGGATCCTATAATCAAAGCCTACTAAGAAATCTGGAAAGGTATGGTATCATGAACCCATCAAAAAAGAGGAAATCTGCACAAAAATACAATTCAATCCATTATTTCCTTTGATAAACAACATCCATATTTGATAGATAAGGTAAAAAGAAAAGAATGAACTTTTTTTTAATAGTTTATTGTCAAGTTGGTTTCCATATAACACCTAGTGCTCATCCCCACAAGTGCCCTCCTCCATGCCCATCACCCCCCTTACCCTCTCCCCCATACCCATCAGTCCTCAGTTCTCAACATTCAAGAGTCTCTCATGGTTTGCCTCCCTCCCTCTCCCCTCCTATTTCCCCCCTTCTTCTCCCCCATGGTCCTCCATTAAGTTTCTCCTAATTCTCCTATACGTGCAAACATATGGTAGCTGTCTTTCTCTGCCTGACTTATTTCACTCAGCATAGCACCCTCAAGATCCATCCATGTTGCTACACGTGGCCAGATTTCATTCTTTCTCATTGCCATGTAGTATTCCATTGTATAGATAAACCACATCTTCTTGATCCATTCATCCGTTGATGGACACTTAGGCTCTTTCCATGTTGTGGCTATTGTTGAGAGTGCTGCTATGAACATTGGGGTCCATGTGCTCCTATGCATCAGCACTCCTGTATCCCTTGGGTAAATTCCTGGCAGTGCTATTGCTGGGTCATAGGGGAGTTCTATTGTTAATTTTTTGAGGAACCTCCACACTGTTTTCCAGAGGGGCTGCACCAGTTTACATTCCCACCAACAGTGTAGGAGGGTGCCCATTTCTCCACATCCTCGCCAGCATCTAGAGTTCTCTGATTTGCTCATTTTAGCCACTCTGACCGGCGTGAGGTGGTATCTCAGTGTGGTTTTGATTTGTAGTTCCCTGATGAGGAGGGATGCTGAGCATCGTTTCATGTGTCTGTTGGCCATCTGGATGCCCTCTTTGGAGAAGTGTCTGTTCATATCTTCTGCCCATTTCTTCACTGGATTGTTTGTTTTTGGGTATGAAGTTTGGTGAGTTCCTTATAGATTTTGGATACTAACCCTTTATCTGATATGTTATTTGCAACTATCTTTTCCCAAGAAAAAAAAATGAACTTTTAAAAAATGGAATTATGATTAACAATAATTAACACATGTGCTTTTTCTTGTAGTGCTTTATAAATATTGGTTTAATTCTTACAAATTCCTGTGAGGTTGGTACATCATGATTATGCACATTCTAAAGAAGAAGAGAACAAGGCAGAGAGAGGTTAAGTGAATTCTAGTAAATCATCCAAGCATATATCACTAGTGAACTTCAAGGCTAGAATTGAACTTGGTATGCCAAATCTGGAATCTGTGCTCTGAATGACTACATTGTACTCTTTTACTTAAAAACAAAACACCAGAAATACAGCTTGATGGGTGCACACTGCACATGATCCTGAACAAATTATGGTTCTAATGCTTTTGATATTTACAGAGTTAGGGAGTATCAGTCATTGATAGTAATAATGGTCAGTTTACTGAGCACCTACTATGGGTTGAGCATTTTGCCTACATTACCTCTAACTATATCTTTCATAGTTATTACATGATCCATGTATATACGCATAAAGAACCTCAGAGAAGAAAAGTCATTTTCTTAAGTTTTCATAGTCAGTCAATGGCATCACCTGGACTTAAAATCAGATCTCTCTGAATTTAAAGATTTTATACACACACACACACACACACACACACACACACACACACACATATACATACACTATACCGGGATCCCTTTCAGTTAAGACTATTTAATAAAAGAATAATTGGAGTCCATAGTCCATCTAAGTTTTTGTAGACTGCCACCAATATAGTTTTGTCAGACACATTTGGAAATAAATATGATATAACAAGAATAAGGAAGAGAAAGAAAAACAGGATGAAGATTCTAGTGTAAGTTGCATTAACCTTTACTCAGCATGGACCAGTGAAATGGGTGAATAGAAATTGACCCACCAGTCCAATTTTAGCTAGTACCATATTTCTTTAAGAATAACTTCCAGATGCTGGCTTTGGTGTCCATTTTGTTATTTCTGGCAAAGAAAATTCTTTTGCATTTTGTCAGCCTGAGAGAGCAGAATCTATTAATCAGTGCCAGCCATGATTTGTTCCTCCAGCATAAAAGCACGGGCCTTTTCCTTGGAATGCTTTAATTTATAACCATCTTTTTCTCCATTTCTGCCTACAAGGATGCACATTCATATTTTCACCATGAACTGTGTCAGACTGTAAGGCTAGTCTGTTAATTTAGTGAATTAATTATCATGAATAAGTAAATGGCATACTCCTTGAGGAACACAAGTAGTCTTTCTAAGGAAGCGCTCTCAAACTTTGGTATGTACCAGAAGGATCTAGAATATTAAAGAGAAACACAGAGGCTGGGCTTATTAAAGTGATGCAGGGCCTGGGTCTTTGCATTTTTGTGAAGTTACAAAGTGATTGTGATACCAAGCAAAGTTTGAGAACCACTGTGCATGGTTCATTTCAACGCTGCCTTTTCTTAGATCTCAAAGCTAAGCCAATGAAGCTTCCCAGATTCATGTCTCCTTTTTCACCCATTTCCTGAACTAAAGCAATGGAGTTTAACGAAAATTACCTTACAGATCCAAATGGCCTCTAAGCTGGCTTCTGAGTCACAACTCTCTGTGTGCCTGCTTCCATGCCTGAGCTTAAGTTTGTATTTTCCTTAGTGTTCCTCTAGTCATCTAGACACAGGAGCCTTCCTTCCGAATGAGCACTCTGTGACCAGTTACACCTCGTTTAGGCCAGTCCCCTTGCCTGAGTTTTAACATGTACCCATTGAAATATACTTCCACATAAATATCTCCCTAGAGATTTACCTGGACTATTTGATTTTTGTACACCACCCAACAGTGCTCTCAAACTTTGGATGGTGTTTTAGGAAGGCCCCAAAGACTCTTTCCTCCTAGAATTCATGCTTTTGTATAATTCCTTCTTATTGACTGTTGGCTGGACTTACTGGTTTACTTCTAATGAACAGAAAATGGCAGAAGTGATGGGATGTTACTTCTGAGATGAAGTTATGATAAGACCGTGGCTCCTACCTTGGCAACATTTCTCCCCACTTTGTCTTTGCGATTGCTTTACCCCAGAAGCACACATCTGTCATGTCATGAGGAAGCCTGTGGAAAGGCCTATGTAGCAAGGAACCAACTGCCATAAAACAAATTGTTGGGAGAAATGTGATAAGCCTTTTGTGAGCATAAAAATCCCACTGGACAATTTAAGCCAAGAATCAGTGTTAACAAGCTCGACAAGAAGGGCTCAACTCTAGGTCTTATATTATGAAAGGAGATATACAAAAGAATGAACCACATTAAATGTACAGCAAGTACCCACAAAACAAATTGTTGGAAGAATAAAATAAACCTTTGTGAGTGTAAAAATCTATTAGGGATCTGTTGAGATTCTTCTGGCTTGTTCTGAAATATATATATACATGTATATATATATGGCCTGATTTTATACAAAGGGCTTCCTGATGTTATACAAAGGGCTGCATTGGTTAAGTGCTAGGAACAGAGAATATGAGTGTAACACTGTCTTCTTAGGAGTTCTTGAAGTTCGTTTAGCACTCACATGTCTTGGAATGAGAGAGCAATGTTAAAACCGTGACCACACAGAAAAGGCTGTAGAATAAACATAAAATAAAGCATATTGGAAATTATAATAATTGAGTCATAAATTCAACAGAGCAAGAAAAGAAGTTCCAAAATTGTGATGATATTGCACACTACCCAATTTGTGGTTATTTCTAAGAAAAATATCCTAACGGTTTTCACATGTCACCAACTTTTTACTCAAGTAATCTCCAAACCCCAAACGCTTTACAATTTTTAAACTAACGTATTTTAAAAACTATTTTTTTTGCACTTTGTTACAGATTCCATTTTTTTTCTAAAATGTCCTTTTGTAGCTTTCAGATATTTAGCAACTGAGCAATCTTATTTTTATGTCAGCCGAAATTGTATAATTATATATATTTTTTGTGTAAAAACTAAACTGATAAAAATCCAATTTCCTATTTCCTGACTGAATTCCATGTGTCTTTTAGAGAGCAGGAGAAAATAAAGAAAAAAAAAAAGTTTTCTTCTAGGTCCTCCCCACTTCCGAGTATCAACATACTTCAAGTATTTATTCCAATACTACGCATATCTCCAACATTAAAATGGTGACAAGATCCATTTTGAGTCAGTGAACTACTTCAAGAAAGCAAATGATATACTTCTGAAAATTGTTTTAATTTTTTTTCTGTTTGTTTAATGTTTATTATCTTTGAGAGAGAGAGCACAAACAGGGGTGGGGCAGAGAGAGAGGGAGGCACTGAAACAGAATCAGGCTCCAGGCTCTGAGCTGTCAGCACAGAGCCCAACATAGGGCTCAAACCCACAAACTGTGAGATCATTATCTGAGTTAAAGTTGGACGCTTAACCAACTGAGCCACTCAAATGCCCTGAAAGTTAACTTAGTTAATCCACGCACTGTGCAGACCTACAATCTCACCACTCTTAATACTTGCTTGATAAGCTTATAGTCCTTTCTACCCTCATAGGTGGGCTTTACATTTATACAAGTGAGAATGTAATTTGATTTTTCTCTCTTCAAACTGTATGTCTCATATCTCCCCATGTCATTAAGTACATAGCATTTTGTTATCTGGATGTCTGATTCCTTATTTATCCTATTTCCTGCTGATAAATATTTAGATTATAATTTTTTGATACAATTAATTCCAGTAAATACTTTCATACATAACTTTTTGAGGGTATCCAGGGTTATTTCTGTAAAATAAATTCCAAAAATGGAATTGATAAACTGAAGATAGGAATATTTCTAGAACATGTATTTCCAAGTGAACTTCCATGAAGCTTTTTAGCACCTAACATTCTTCTCATCAGGATAAAGCCCATTTTCTCATTCACTCACCTTGGTGCTTTGTTTTTTAGTGTATTTTTGTTTGTTTTTCTTTGATTTAGAGCTAATTTCATAGTAGAAAATGTAATCTAATTGCTATTTGTTAGTATTCCCCAACCTCTTCATGATTCTGAACATTTAAAAATGGTAAATATCTTTTTTAGTGGCTTTATAATACTCCATCCTAGGGAAGTACCAAAAGTACTTAATCAGTCTTCATTTTTTACTTTTAAATTCCTTCTAAATAATCCTTTTTTTATTTTTTCTTTAATATTTTTTAATTTATTTTTGAGAGAGAGAGAGTGAGCAGGGGAGGATCAGAGAAAGAGGGAAACACAGAATCTGAAGACAGGCTCCAGGTTCTGAGCTTTCAGCACAGACCCTGACATGGGGCTCAAACCCAGGAACCATGACAAGAGCAGAAGTTGGATGCTCAACCAATGAGCCACCCAGGTGTCCCTAAATAATCCTTTTAATAATGTTGCAAATAACATTTTTGTATATAACTGTCATTTACATTTCTGTTTTCCTCAAGCTGGATTCCCACAAGAAATTATTAGAGAAAGAGTATTGCTAAGGGGATTTACAGAAAGACCTTATTAAATTATCAGCATGAGATAATATCTGTTATGGGTTAAATTGCGTCCACCCAAAAGATAGATTGAAGTCCTCGTTCACGGGATCTATGAACATGAGCTTTTTTGGAATTAGCCTTCTTTGATAATTCTAGCATGAGATTCACTGAGAAATTATATCTAAATTATGTTTTAAAAGAAAAATCTTTTGGGAGAAACAAGAGAATGAAGGGATTACATTGGTAGTTTAATTTTTTTGAAGGACAGGTTAGATTTGAAGATGCTTTTCCTCACTGTAGCCCCATCACATTTATAACAAGAACATTCATTACTTTCAAATAAGTTTAGATAGGGCAAACTTCCATTAAACAGAGTAGAACAAGAAGTTGTGTGATTATAAACAAGGTCAATAATAATTAATTTATTTTTAAGAAAGAAATAACATTTATTTTTATTACTTGGAAGGGAAATAGAATGAGGGGGAAAAAAACCTCTGGAAAACTCTGGAGAAACAAAGCAATCAGAATATTTTTTTAGTTAACGAAACACTACTGTCTTGTAAGGAAGAGACGAAGCTGAAGGTAAGTCATACAAAATCTCCAGGAGTTATGGTTCTGTCAGAATCCCCTCTCCATGGTAAAAGCAAGAGGCCATGATGATAATCACTGTGGGAACCTCTAAGATAAGGATTTATCTCCAAGAATAGCAATAAAAAGCTGACAAGTACAATTTAATTATGATGGAGTAGGTCTTGACTGACTGTAAATCTACCTCTGGGGTGTGTATGAAAATTAAGATGCAGGAGTATGTGTTTTAATTTATAGGATTCTTCTTCGGACTGCTTATAAATCAAAAGAATAGCAGAAATTTCAAGGACAAAACACATGCTTTGATCATTTTTTGAGTCCTTCTTGGTTGGGTTAGGTTTTTTTCTCTTTGATTCTATAAAGTCAGTAATCCAAACTATTCATGCTTACCTTTCTCTAAACCTTATTATGTTCACATTCACAAGGCCTAATGAAGAGACACCATGAAATGATATGGTGTAGACTCCTAAGATTTAATTGCAGTATCTGTGAGTAAGAAATCAGGTAGAATATTGCACATATACTTAATAAATATGTCCTAACATGTAAAATAATATATAAACAATACATGAGCATGTTTAGTTAATTATGGATACCCATATGGATATTTATTCTGTGAAACATTCAAAATTATTTACTTTAGTCTTCACATATATATAAGAAGTAGTAGGCTTTACGAAGCTCCCCTTTTTAAACCAATGAAAAATTTGTTTTCCTTGACATAAAGAAAATAGAAAAATAATGAATAATTTGTTCTTCCTCTTATCAAAGGAAAGCATTAAAACATAAATCCAATTATGGCTAATGATTTTTCTTATGTTACATTTGAAATAAATTGTTTGAAATTGCATGTTATCATGTTTCAATTTGGGTAAATATTATGAAAACTGTTGCCTTGTCCTACTTGTTGTTCACCCAACCCAAATTTTGTAAAGCCTCCCTTGGTAATGAAATAACCAAGGGACAGCAAAGACTAGGGAATATATTAGTACTAGAGCTCAGAGGAAGCTACATGATAAAGCAGGAAAAGAAGGCTTGAGATATACAGGAGACTCAAATTGGAGTGGCTGACTAGTTCACAATAAACCAAGGATGTATCTTCCCTCCCAACCCTACCTCACTGCTCTACTCTGATATAATGTGATCCTATATTTCTGACCTCAGTGATTAAAGCAATGGTTTTCAATCTGGAGACACTTTTATCTACCAGAAGACATTTGGCGATTTTAGAGACATTTTTGNAGGTGCTATTGATACCTAGTTGGTAGACTTTCTTTTAATACACAGGACACTATCGACAACACACTGTTAGCTAACCCAGAACGTCAGCGTGCCTAGATGGTAAATCCTGATCCAAGAACAAATCAAGCAAATCATGCAAGGTCAGTCAGAGCTCTTCCTTAAGAGTTTTGAATTTGTCTTTTAGATTTTAAAGATGAGAGAATGATGTTCAGTTTCCCTGTGTGACAAAGCTTGGAAAATGGAGTATAGAAAGTGCCTCATGGGAGAGAGTAAGGCTGAAGCCACCGCGCAGAAGAAGCAGAGCTGGAAGCAGAAAGGTCAGAGCCCCAGGAGCTTTCAATTCCATCTCTTGTTGCTCCCAAGTACAATCTAGTCTTTTCTAGTTAGGTTAACTAAATGATATACATTCTTTAAGTTTGGTATGTAAAGCATCACATTCTTTATAACCTGTTCCCAGTGTACAGAAGCTAGGGCAAAATGTTGGCCCTAAAGACTCGCCATCTAGGGTAGACTTGCATGCTCCCTGTGTCTACTCTCTGTAGGGAGAGCTCTTCCACGGAGAGGCCAGGGTCCTCCAAGCCTTTTTATCCCACTGCTTAAATTTGTGTGGTCTGGGCTACCCCAGGGGCAGGGGCAGGGGCAGGCCCTTGTCAGGCTGCAGTAGTCATTAAAGAGGCTAATGTGTGTAAGTTATGTTAGGTCAAGCTGGCTCCAGACTCTTAAGACATGAATCACCTTTGTGTACGGAACTTTCTGAAAACAAACATGTTTGGTATCAGCCCCTGCTGCTTCTGGGATTCAAGCTGATCTCAGGAGGGTTCAGTCTTGACCCAGAATTTCTTCCATGTTTCTGCCTCTTCTGATTTGGTGATAGGCCAAGCCTCAAGTCCCATCTCCCTCAGCCTTCTTTGGGTGTTTATGGGGGGGAAGGACATGTGGATGAGGAAGGGAGAAGGAGGGAGGACCCGTCTCCATGTTCCTGATATCAACTGAAAGCTCTGATATCCCCAAAGCTCTGACTGCCATAACTTCAGGATGTTTTCCTAAGGCAAACAAAAGATCCTTTTGCGAATTTACTCTAGGGCAAGTTTGCCTGTCTAGATGGGCATAATTAATAAGAGTCATAATTATAAAATATGCTCAAAGGTGAAGAATCTGGGCTCATGCTAAG
The DNA here is from genome assembly GCF_008692635.1 of Crocuta crocuta. Taxonomy (NCBI): domain Eukaryota; kingdom Metazoa; phylum Chordata; class Mammalia; order Carnivora; family Hyaenidae; genus Crocuta; species Crocuta crocuta. The sequence continues at coordinate 10,903,412 of NW_027531917.1, read as the reverse complement.
GACAACTTCTTTCCTTGAGGAAGAGAAAATCAATTACTTTCTGATAGGACATCCCTTTGATAAGATGCTCTCACAATAAAAGCCTTATCTCAATATAATTTCACACTGCACACTTGAAGATAAATCATTAAACAACCCTCTCACCTGCTCTTTACTCTAAGTTGGCATTTACCCATTTTGTGATGCAGGAAGTATCTTTTCAATAGTATGTTTAAAATAGTGTAAAATCACACTTGTAGTCCTGGAGATATATGCCTGAGAGAAAACAATACTCCAGGGAAAGCAGTCATGCTCACCTAGTCTCCTGCTAGCCATCCCTCTCTTTCCTTCCCTCCCTCCCTCCTGTCTTCCCTCCTTTCAGTCCTTCCTTTCCAAATAATAACCCTAATGAACTGTTACACAAGTCCATTTGCACTTCTGAAATCATTTAGTTTTAGAATTCTAACAAATGAAAAACCTTTTAATATTTCCAGATTAATTGGGCTTATGTGCAATTAAAATAAAAGTACCTATTAGCTGTCAATGAATAAGGAGTTATAATTTTTCTTTTCTCCTTTCTGTTACTTTCCCTACTCCCCTCCCCAAAGTAGAAAATGACAGGAAAGGTTTAATTTCACCTCAGCCTACTCACTTCTGTGTGTGGCTTTTTTCCATAATTACCTTCATTCTGTATTTTCTAATTACCACTATAGATGTTAAGTTGACATTAAAGTTAAATTCTCACATCATCAATAAAATGTACTGTTCTTGCAAATTCTTTTTTATAGTTGAAGCCTTGAAGTTCCAGTCTATTTGTAGCAAGAAGATTCTCTATACTATAAGCATTTACTTAAAGAGATTCTTTTTGAATCTTCTTGATCAAGATAATAAGCCTTATATTTTCACTCAGCAGATATTAAAATGCTTATATTGGAGCATTACTGAATAGTTTCTAAAGGAAGGTAAATTTTACAACACACAGTTATTTCTATCTTTGACAAGTGGAAATTTTACAAGAAAAATCATTGCTTTCTATGTTCCCTTTCTCAATCCACGCCTATGGGATTCCCTACCCATGGGAGATACAGGGCAAACTATATGTAAAATATACTTGAGAACTGGAGGTTCTTAGTGGCCCTGAGCAACACAGTTCTAGGATTGATGCTGTCAGTAACAATCATTTTGTAGTTTCTTGCCCAGTTTCCTTATACATGCAGAGATAGAATGTGCCATATTTTTCTTAGAGCTAGTAATTAAACATTCAATAACATCTGTTCTGTTCCTCTCTGTATACATATAAAGCTTTAGAACTACCTACATATATGTGCACGGAGTCTTTTAAATGTTATTGTGTAGTTTAATCCTGAATGTGTTTTACAGCATCCTCTTCATCAAAGTCCATTTTAACTTTCCTGACCTAAACTGTAAATCTCCTTTCTCTAGATCCACCAATAATGTGATACTCTAAAGCAAAAGCCTAACATAAAATAAAATCCAAAAGTAGATTCTAACAAATTTATGAAATTTTAGAATGAGGGGAACATAGTCACCCCACATCTGATTAGAAGATCCCCCATGTTTGCCTCAGGTAATCCTTCCTTCTGCACTGTGTTCACACTTTTCTCTTGAAGCCTTTTGTTTCTCTGAGTCTTTATACCTTTGTTCTGCTGCCTGGTTTCCTGGAGCCAGAGAGGTCTCAGAAGGGCTGACCACCGTTCAGCAAAGGAGAGTAAAGGGCCCTGAGATCTGTATACCCTATGTGTTCTCATTTTCCAGGAAAAAAAAAATTAAAAATAAGGAAGTTGCAGTAAATTTGTTCCTAACAACTTTTTTCGATGAGGTTGTTTGTGTGTGTTTATTCACTTAATAATTACTCAGTTTAGAAGGGAAAAATTGAGTTTTACACGCATGGTTTCATTTTATGAAGTGATGTTCTCTATAATTTTTTAAAATAACTCAAAAGAATTTTATTCTAGCTAGATTTATAGTATATTTTAAGTTAAGTGATGCAAATTCATAGGGGTAGGAAGAGAAGACATGATGTGTATATTTGTCCTAGCAGCAGATATATGAATGTTCCATATTTTAACTATAAGTTATACATCCTAAGTTTTAATTTCTATGTGGCTCTTACCCTCTACTGTTAAAATTAAAACAATCTACAATAATGTATTACACACACACACACACACACACACACACGACTATAAGAAATTAGGACCCTAACCAACTAAAGATCAAGATAATTCATAAAACAAAGTATACTTCTAGAAAACCAATAATTCCAAAGATCTGTGAGTATCTGTAATAAAAGTTTTGCAAAATGGTTTGGTAACCCGACCTTCAAGACTAGCAATTATCCTGTTGAGTTGAACATGTCTCCTTTAATTGTCCTTAAACGCAACTATGTTGTCCTTAGTAGTGCAAACAAATGCAATTCTATGGAATTTCTCTATTGGCTTATATGAATCAAATAAGATGTAAACTTTTTGAGTCAAGGGACATACTTTAAGAATCAAAGATCTGAAGGGGCACCTGCGTGGCTCAGTTGGTTGAGCATCCAACTTCGGCTCAGGTCATGATCTCATGATTCGTGGGTTTGAGCCCTGTGTTGGGCTCTGTACTGACAGCTCAGAGTCTGGAGCCTGTTTCAGATTCTGTGTCTCCCTCTTTCTCTGATCCTCCCCTGCTCATGCTCGCTCGCGCGTGCTCTCTCTCTCTCTCAGAAATAAATAAAACATTAAAAATCTTTTTTTAAAGAAAGAATCAAAAGTCTGAAGTCTTCACATTGGCTCCTTCTGCTTCTGCTTTATGGATGTTCTTCAGTTCCTTCTCTGAACCAAACTTACCTGTCCTATGAAGTCATTTCTCTAAGATTATTATAGGATCCTTAGATATAATTCTTACAATCTCTAAGATTCTACTCTTATACAGAAGTATTCTTCTCAGAATACTTATTAATTTCTGGTTTATACTGGTACCCTTCCCAGGTGATAGCTACCTAAGGGACAAATAACATTTCTGAGAACCTTATTTTCTTGGCGAGGACCCAGTACTACAGTCAAAAGTAATAAACTGAATGATAAGATCTTCAGAAGAGATACAGGATAGTAGACAGATATTTTTCTTGAAGAAACTTTTTTTCCCCTTACATTACTTAACATTGACTATGAGTTATTCTATATTTATTTCTTGACATGTTTACAACATTAATATGATAATACATAATAAATGTCTGATATCGGGAGCACCTGGGTGGCTCAGTCAGTTAAGCGACTGACTTCAGCCTGGGTCATGATATCGCAGTTTGGGAGTTTGAGTTCAAGCCCCATGTCAGGCTCAGGCTCTGTGCTGACTGCTCAGAGCCTGGAGCCTGCTTTGGATTCTGTGTCTCCCCCTCTCTCTACCACTCCCCAGCTCTCTCTCTCAAAACTAAATAAACATTAAGAAAATTTTAAATAAATATCTGATCTTTGTAAAAGAAACTTAATATAGGTATACATTTTGGAGGAGGTCCCTCTTATCTATATTTGTTTAGCAGTTATTTCTTACATTCCAATTACTGTTAGCATGTTTTGTTCTTGATTTAAAAGCAATTAAACTTAAAATGAAAATATTCTGTTGCACTGTTTTGTTATATACTTTTTAAATGTTTCTAACATCCAGCAATTTTATATGTGAGTACGAATGGAAAGGAAATTTCTCATTTTCTTGGTCTTCATCTTGACCAAAAGTCAACTGTGTTTTTAAATACAGAGCTTTGTTTTACATTTAACAAACAAAGGCACTCCTCTTCATGGGTCACCTAACCTTTTTGCAGGAGAAAATAAGAGAATAAGGCTCTTACTGAGTGAATGCATATTGGGGACACTTATAAGGGAAAGGACAAGTTTAGAGTCTGATAGATACAGATCACACATGCCGAGGGTCTGTTCTTGAAGAGCTGTTCCAATGTGTGTTGCCCAGGAGGGGCCCAGTAAGTGAGTACAGAGGCCTCTAGTGACAGCTGCTGATAAGTGACCTTCCTATCCCCACCAGTGGCCATCCAGTCTTTAGATGTATAGGAACTCCAAACTGTCTATTATCAGAGCCACCAGCTTCCTTCAGTATTTTTTAATATTTATTTATTTATTAGACAGAGTGTGGGCAGGAGAGGGGCAGAGAGAGAGGGAGACACAGAATCCAAAACAGGCTCCAGGCTCAAAGCTGTCTGCACAGAGCCTGAAGCAGGGCTCGAACTCATGAACCATGAGATCATGACCGGAGCCAAAATAGGACGCTTAACTGACTAAGCCACCCAGGTGCCCCAGAGCCACCAGCTTTCTAATTGAGAAATGATGAGTGACAACACCCTCCACTACCACGATTCTATCCAGGCCACATCTTAGGGAAGAATATTTAGTTTTTGCATTCATCCATTTTTAAATATTTACAGGCTATGAATATTGTGTTGTTACCTGCATTTTTGAGTTAAGTCTAAAAGCAAAAGTGACCCCGCGGTGCCTGGGTGGTTCAGTCAGTTAAGCGTCGGACTTTGGCTCAGGTCATGATCTCACTGTTCATAGGTTTGAGCCCCGCATCGGGCTCTGTGCTGGCAGGTCAGAGCCTGGAGCCTGCTTCAGATTCTGTGTCTCCCTCTCTCTCTCTGACCCTCCCCTGCTCACTCGCTCTCTCTCTCTCTCTCTCTTTCTCTCAGAAATAAATAAAACATTTTAAAAAATTGTTAATAAAAGCAAAAGTGACCCCAAAACATATGACTGAAATGAACGTATGGCAAGCATAAGAAAGAAAGTCTTTCTAACTCTGAGCTCTGACCAAGAATTACAGCAAGTAACAAGGAGCAAAGGTATCAAGGTGAATTATAAAGATTCATTTGATTATTTATGGGAGAGATAAAAATGCATCTAAGTGTATTAAAGATATTCTGAGTTTAAATTAAAGGTTAACCTCTAAATTACGATGCTCAGATATGTGGTAGTTAAATGGTTGCTGTTAAATAGAAAATAGTTATGTGTACATTAATGTTTATAATTTTAGAATGCTTGGGGCACCTGGCTGGCTGAGTTGGAAGAGCATGCCACTCTTGGTCTCAGATCGTGAGTTCAAGCCCCACATTGGGTATAGAGATTACTTAAAAACCAAGTCTTTAAAAAGCAAAAGGAAGAATACTAAGCAAATTATGATTTTTTTTCACATGTACCCTCTTACAGAACACTGAGGATCAAGGGATTTTTCCTTCATACTTAAACTGAAATTCCATAGAAAGACACTCAAACATAATTCTGCCAAATAGTACATAGAAGGTTTGTAAAAAGGAGTATTGAGCAGGTTTCAGCAGATACACATCATGTCAAAATTTACTTACAACATAAATATTCTCAGAGACACTATAGATAGAAACATGTTGAATATCCTTGGCATGTACAACACAGCTTTAAAAATTGGATGTTGATGAAGATGGGTAAAATGATTTACTCTGGCTCATTTGCAAACATAAGTAATTTTCAAAACTCTGAGTTCTCTTTTTTAATTTAAAGAAATGCATTTTTAGTGTAGCCAAAATATCCAGATGCGTAAAATAAAAAATTATGCATATTGGAAATGAGACAGTCATGGTCTCCTGGTTTTCCATTTGAATTAGGCAAATATGGATTTGGTAGGTAGCATGTCTCCTGAAAATAGGGTTACATTTTATAAGAGTGATTAAGTGGTCCAGTGCTCAGTGAGATAACATTTTGAAATCAACCAAGAACTCAAGGAACCTAGAAAAAGTTGATGAGTGCTTTTAGAAGGATCTTAGGAGCAAGTTAGTTTCAATTTTCTGATTACTGCAACAGGGAGGGAGGGAGGCAGAGGGAGAGGGAGAGAGAGAGAGAGAGAGAGANTGGAATGCTTAAGGACTCTTGCTAAATTCACTGTACTAGTTTTGGATAAACCTAGTATTCTGCTAGAATACCAAACAAAAGGCTATTGTTCAAATAAATTTCTCCTTTCTGTTCTGTGCATTGTTCCTTCTTGGCGTTTTCTAAGAAAGGGAGAATGCATTCTGGTACAAATCAAGAAATCTGCAAAAACAGTTCAGCTTGTAACTAAAGTTAACAGTGGTTCTGTGTTTTCACAGGTATGAATGTGTGTGTGTGTGTGTGTGTGTGTGTGTGCACGCGCGCACGCTCGTGCGTGTGCGAGAGAGAGAGAGAGAGAGGCAGACAAAGAAATAAATAGTGGAAAAGGAAAGAAGTTTCTGGTATGGGGCACAAGTAGTTTGGAAATACTTTTTCTATCATTCTGATTGAAACATTATCTTCAGAAAATGACCTTTAGCTAGGTCGCCAGAATTCTAGTTCTTTGTTATTCAATTGTGGACCCCAAACCAGTTGCATCAGCATTACCTGATTGCTTATCAAAAATGCAAAATCTCAGGCTCAATCCAAGAGTGAGAATCTAATTCAGAAATTCATTTTTTAAATAATAATCTGCATTTTAAAAAGATTCTAAAATGATTTTTATGCATGTCAAAATTTAAGAAAGGATATTTTACTCTGCTCCCATTAATGCATCAAAACATTGTTTGACATGCTTGCCTTAGATTTATTGATCTAAATCTAAAATGCACATTTTTAATTTATATTTTAACATATTTAAAATTAGATTATGTATTATTATCTATAATGTCTCATATTTCTGCTAGCAAACGTGTTTTTCATTTCAGTAGTATATAATGTAATGATGTATATGGAAATTGATGGAATGTCTGATTATGTGAAATACGGTAGACATCATTTTGTTAAGCAGAGAAAGAATCTAGTAGGATAAAGCATAAAGCAGATAACAATAAAAATAGCTAATGTTTTCTGAGCCCTTATTACACACTATATATTTTGTTAGGTCATGCACTTCCTACTTAATCATGAAGCACTTTAACCAGCTCCATTTTATGGATAGAAACTAAGACTTGAGTTAAATAAACTTCCACATCTCCACATGGACCATGTTAGATTCAGATAACAATCTGGTCTATCTGATTCCAGAGGTCATGTTTTTAATCATGAAGCTATTGCTTCTGACAAATTTTTCTGTTACAATAGAAGTAGCAGGAAAGGCTAGAAATGAGAAAAAGTCTGAAGTAGAAGTGTTTGTTTAATTTAGTTTAGCTTAGTTTAGTTTAGTTTTGTTTTGTTTGCAGGGAGTGGGGAAGGGATATTAAGGCCCCTGGCTTTACAGCTGGAAATTTTTGGAGGATGGAAATGTAAAAAAAGCATACATAAATTAGAAGGTGATATTCAAAACAGCCAATGTATAAAAAATGTTTTTTTTTTAATGTTTTATTATTTATTTCTGAGAGAGAGCAAGAGGCAGCATGAGCAGTGGAAGGTCAGAGAGAGAGGGAGACAAAGAATCCAAAACAGCCTCCAGGCTGTGAGCTAGCTGTCAGCACAGAACCCGATGCGGGGCTCAAACCCACGAACGGTGAAATCATGACCTGAGCTGAAGTTGGACGCTTAACCGACCGAACCACCCAGGTGCCCCTAAAAATTTTTTCAAAACAGAACAGAAGAAGGGCGCCTGGGTGGCTCAGTCAGTTAAGTGTCCAACTTCGGCTCAGGTCATGATCTCACCGTCTGTGGGTTGGAGCCCTGCATCAGGCTCTAGCTGACAGCTCAGAGACTGAAGCCTGCTTCAGATCCTGTGTCTCCTCTCTCTGCCCCTTCCCTGCTCATGCTCTGTCTCTCTCTGTCTCTCAAAAATAAATAAACGTTTAAAAAAACTAAAAAAAAAAAAAACAACAGAACAGAAGAAAAGGGCAGGCTGAAGTGGGGCTGTAGCCTGAGCACCTGGAAGGGGGTGAAAATGTGCTAGTATTGGTGATGGTGAAATGTCACCTGTAGTTTGCTTACCTTATCTTGCTGCATTATCAAGGGCCATCTCTCTATAGATATTGGAAACACATTGATAGTAATCTTGGGGAGAAAAGCAATGGAAATTCTCCAGTGTTTTATTTGCATCGGGTCTTCTTCTTTTTAATTTCTCTATTGTTTTAATGTTACACAAAAATAAGAGTATTTCCTATGGTAATACAATCCACATTTTACCTCCTACCTATCAGCCAAGTGCTATGACTACATCCTTCATAAACTAGTTTGCTCAGTGAGATCACCAACAGGTCCAGTTTGAAGATGCTTAAGGTAAATGGTGATAATAATCTCTATCATCAGTGCAGTAGTTGCAATTTCCCAGGTACCCTGACGAGACCTTTCTATATAACAGCCACGGTGTTACTATGCCCACTTTAAAGATAAGGAAAGTGATGCTTAGGGGACTTGTGATCTTAATGTTGCACAAACAGTAAGTGATGGAGCTGAAAGTTCCTAATTTTTATTCACATGATCAACTGGTAGAAGAGGCAGTTAAGGAAATAGAAATGAAGTTGCTTCACACATAACAAAAGTAACAAAAGGCCTAGGGGCACCTAGGTGGCTCAGTTGGTTAAACATAGTACTCTTGATCTGTGTTCAGGTCATCATCCCAGGGTGGTGGGATCAAGCTCCAAGCTCAGCATGGAGCCTGCCTAAGATTCTCTCTCTCTCTCCCCCTCTCCCCCTCCCCACCTCTCATGCACTCCCTCTCTCAAATTAAAAAAAAAAAAAAGAAAAGAACAAAAGGTCTAGTTTGCATGCAACAGTCTGACTTTCATTTCTCCCAGATGAGTTATGACTGAGGTCCCCACACACTCTCCACATTGTCCTGGATTGGACAATGTACCATATGGTTAACTTTCAGATAGTGGACTAACTATGATAATTCAGAAACAATCAGAATTAGCCCTCATCCTTATTGAGTTTGGGTAATTCAGAAACAATGGGTTCCATTCAGATTACTTTGTTCACTTCAATCAAGTAATTGGCTACTAAACGCCTAAACCAGAAAGATAAGCAAGAAAGTATTTGCATGATGTGGCCCAAACCACATACAAAGGTAATTCCTAATGAATAACAGCATCCTATCTCTCAGTCCTTAGGTCAGGGATTCTCTTTGCTCATCATCAGTTTGGAAATAAGCATATTTATTACACTAAGTAATATTGTAAGTGTTGCTAATAATGATACTGATAATCTCTTCCTGCAAAAGGCTACACTCACTGTTGTGCAAGCCCCTGACTGCTGATAAATTGCCCACAGGTTAAGTCAAGTCTCTTATTAATACTACAGTGTGGCAGCCGAGAGGAATCAAGTAAGCACAACTTCAGAATAATTATGGCAAAAAGCCATTTCCTATTGTTACTAAGTGTTTTAAAGGTTTTTATAATATAATAAAAACATGCCCTAGCAATTTGTCATTTCATAATACATACTTTCTTTTACAATCGGAAAAGTTATTAAATAAACAGTCCATCATCTTAATTGGTATGAAAGCATGCCTGAGTCCTGAGCAGAATGAATTCCCTTAGGTACCCTTAGAAGATGATCTGTTCAGCTTAAGAGGTGCTTTCATGCTGGGTAGATGCTGTTCCAATCCGTTTATCTCTGTTGAGTCTAGAAACACTTTCTGTATTTTCATATATTTCTCCCCATCATATTTGAATACATAGAGAAGGAATATAGTTACCAAGTGACTTGTTTTCATGTGTGCATCAGTGGAATAGTACTTTCAAAACATAAAAGAGAAATACTGGCATGTTCATAGGTAGAGAAAATAGGAAGAAAAAAAGGAAAGCAAGTCAAATTATGTTTTTCATCTTGAAAGAGAAGTCTGTATTTCTAACATTTTGCTTGTGGGATTTTGGTTCTGAAACTGTAAATAGGGATCTCTTAGGTTTTGTGGTTCTAAATTTATTTTGGCGAAACATGTTGCAAGCCCAAACCTCTTTAATCAATACAGATAGTTTAAACTGCTTCATCTTTTCCTCTCAATGGTGTAAAATTTGCTTCTTTTCTCAAAGGAATATTCACAAGCATTGCTTATATAATCATGATCCTAATCACTGCCTTTTTTTTTTTTTTTTCTTGAAAAATGAGGAGAGAATCTTAGACTGGTAGAAAAGTCAAGGAAGAAAAAAGTGAGTCACTTTTCTGGAATATTTCAATTGCTTTATATAAAAACTGGTTCCTCTATCCCTAGAGTGCATTCTTAGCCTTAAACTTCATAGCTGATTTCTTACTCTTTCTACTTTTATCATTTAGCCTTCCTTTCCCTTTTTGGATTTTATTAAGGTTATTTGCCAGGGGATTTGACCATAATCTTACTGAATTGGTACAATTAGTTCTATATTCCAGATGTTATTAATATCCTTCTGTTCTCGTTGTTCTTGTAAAAACTGAAATAAGGTTGTTACTTTACTAAGGTTATATATAAACAATTACAGCATAAGTGTCTTTGATTAAAAGGCCATTATAAGAGTTACTAGTTATTTAGGCCTACCATGTGCCAGGCACTTTATAAATTATCTCAACAAAACTACAAATGATCATCATTCTACACATGACAAAATTGATGAAGTAATACTGACGCAAGCTGACTGAGTCCAGGGACCCAGTGGGGCATCCCACAGGACCTGTCAAGAGGGTCCTTGGCTTCATGTAGGATAGAAATCAAACTCAAGCCGAGAGGAAGTGAGAACAGAGTTTACTGGATATATAGAGAGAATGAAGATACAGACAGACCATCTAGGAGACTTGGAAAGGTAAAAAGAAGGAGTCTCATCTTTGCTTAGGGTCTGGGGTTTTTACTGAGGACTGTGGTCCTGTGCACGCATCTTCTCAAGCATCCAGGAATGAAGATGAGTATTTAGATGTCCTCCATAAGTCACTTATTCCCTGGAGCTAGGGTTCTTGGTGAGTTTGTGGGTTTGGAAAACATTCATGATGACCCCCTCCAGTCACCCCTTAGATGTTATCTATTGTGCTCCTGGAAGACTCCAAAGAAATCATTATTAACTCCTTGACCTTTATAAGGAGGACATGCATTATCTGAACTATGAGTCATGTGTAAGGTGGGGACACAGGTTCCTAGCAAGAATAGACGTAGGAAAAGGAGCAAAAAAGTGGTTTTTTCCATGGGGTCCTTTTAGTTTCAATATAATTTTGTGCCAATATGGAGTATATATTAGAAAGAAAATATAATGCAGCATAATGAAGTAGAGCTGACAGTTACAGCATAGGGTTTGAATTTGAACTCTTATCAGTTGTGGTGCAAAGTGTGTTCTTTTTTCAATATACCAATTTTGTGGTAAGTGATTAACTAATCTGCTACATGAAAATACCAGCACTAGCTGTGCTGTATTAGGCCCTAGAAAAGATAAGGTGTGAAGACTAGTTACCACAAAAGAATAAGTGTTATCTCTTTAAAGTAGAAAAGATCTAAATATGAGGACTTATTAGGCAAATAACAGCCATGGACATACTATACATGGTCCAAGTACTTATAAATTTTGTAGGAAAAGGTAATTTTGTTTTAGAGAAATCACATATATAATTTGAATTTCTCCCTGCTGAAAAGGAATTTATTCACTCCCTCTGAGCAAAACAAACTAAAAAAATACTGATATCCTTATCTTTAGTCTATTAGAAAACCATACTGAAGTAATACCTATGACTCATACCTCAATTTTTTCCATTTTTTATTCTTAGTTTCTCTTTTGGAGAAAAAAATAGTCGTGGTCATTTAAACAATAATAAGGCTTAAAATTTTTGAAATCCATTTCTACATGGAAACATTTGTTCTGTTAAAAGGAAAGCCACAGGCCCAAGATGGAGTCATTTGCCCCCAGGACAACAAAACAAGACTTAATTGCAGTTCCAACTTCTCCAGCATGGAATTTTAAGCCAATCAGTCTGGAATTTTCTGTTTAGCACCAATGAGGTAATCTGTCACATGGGCCTTCTTCATTCCTCCCAAAGGAAGATGAAGTACTCCACCCTCTAAGACTGTTTTTTTTTTCCCCTGAAGGGAAGGTGACCCTACCTGAGACAGTTCTTTTCAAAATTTTGCTAATAACTTCTTACCCCTGCTCTCCTTCCTATAAAAACCTCCCATCTCAGAGGAACTTCACTCCACTTGCTTCCCTATTTATAAATGGCTTCATAAAGACAATTTGATCTCAAATTTATTTGGTTAAATTTTCATTTTTTTTAACAAAGGATTTTTTCTTGTTTTTTCCCTATTTAACATTTTCTTTACTTAAAACAATAAGAAAGGCTAGTGATTTGATTTTATAGAATAAAAATAAAGGAAAGTTCAAGTGATTATCCTTAATATACAAATTCCCTCAACATAAAAGTACAAGGAAGAAGAGAGAAGTTTGTTTTCTATAATGAGTTATCTTGACAGGCTTTATGTACCAATTAAAAGCACTGTATAGTTGCTCATTTTTCCTGTCTTTGCCTATAGTTATCATGAGAAAGAGAAAAAAGTTAATTTTCCTACTTAATACTCATGTTTTGCTTAATTTTGAATTGGGAAAAATTTAACAGTTTTAGCACATGGTAGAAATCATGTTTATTTTAGTCCTGAGACCCTGACATATTTTTCTAGCACATGGTAGACAGAGACCCCTATTTATGCATTTAGTTCATGTTTTTATTTATGCCTTAGTATTTTTAAAAATACCAGCTCAAACTGTAAGCCAATCCATAATGTCTTCTGCATAACTGTGTGGGAGTGAAACCACAAATATTATCTGTATTTACTTTGGGCTTCCCCACCCCTTGGCTGTCTCCACAGCCCTGGTTTACTAGGACTGACGCTCCTGGGTAGCGGTGGCGCCACTTCCATTTGGCATAGCTGTCTACACGGGCCTTCCCCTTCTGTTGTCTTTCTTTGGCACAAACCAGTGAATGAAGTCATGCAAAAATGTGTGGCTAGTCATTGGGGATGCCTGGGACTGTGACAATGGAGACAGCTAATCTGGCAGCGTATCCTATGGTTTCTGAATTATCCCCTCTCTATACAGGTTTTTGGCTGGCCTGATAAATGCATGCTAAACTTTATATACACGGAAGTAGTGTGTTTAAGAGCAGAGTGCATGAAGTAGTGTACTAGAGTACATAGAAGTCACCCCCAGTTTCCATCTGGTTGGCAAATTCTCGAGCTATTCCCATAGTCCTGTAGTTTGGCTTTTATGCAGATATACTTTGTTGGAAGATAGAGACTATACTTTGTAGTTGTATATACACACCTGTTAAGTTCCAGGTGTACTGATGCTTCAGTTGTATAACAGCACAACAAGTTTATGTAAGTCTATAGATCTTGAACTGGGAAAAGCTTCAGGTGTTTTCAGAGGAGTTACTAGTCAATCATAAGAATTTATTATAAGAGCTTACTATATGCCCAGAATCTTTTAAATTTTTTTTTAATGTTTTATTTATTTCTAGGAGAGATAGAGACAGCGTGAGCAGGGGAGGGTCAGAGAGAGAGGGAGTCACAGACTCTGAAACAGGCTCCAGGCTCTGAGCTGGCAGTCAGCACAGAGCCCGACGCGGGGCTCGAACCCACGAACCGCGAGATCATGACCTAAGCGAAAAGTTGGATGCTCAACCGACTAAGCCACCCAGGCACCCCTATATGCCCAGAATCTTTAAAAGAAGAGGAGAGGGGCGCCTGGGTGGCTCAGTAGGTTAAATGTTGAACCTCAGCTCAGGTCATGATCTCACAGTTCATGAGTTTGAACCTCATGTCAGGCTGCTTCAGATTCTATGTCTTCCTCTCTCTCTGCTCCTCTCCTGCCTGTGCGCTTGTGCTCTCTCTCTCAAATATAAATAAATATTTTTAAAAAATTTTTTAAAATAAAAGGAGAGGAGAGGGAATGGGCGGGAAAGAAAGAGAAGATTGTTTATAAGTCTAATTGTGGTGATAGGAAGGGGAGAAACTGGCTAAAAGTAGGAAAGAATTTTCAGAGATTGTAAAGCTGACCTTGGCTTCATAGTCAGGTGAGGTTTGGTGCAGCAGACAATTGGAGCTGGCCACTGAAAGTTGACTTGGAGTCCCGGGGATGAAGGTAAAGGATCATTCACACTACCAACTAATATACAGTGAGTGTCTGTAATATGCACAGTGCAATGTGATTGTACAAGATCTGGGGAAACAAAGTGATGTAAGATATACTCTTGTTACTCAAGGTTTCACAATATGATAAGAAACACATCAATAGAAAAATAAATAGTTATCCATCTCAACAGATTATAAGGCTAAATAGGAGATTCTGACAGCAAGCGTAACATAAAGTCAGAAGAGTGGGATTAGGTGGCCAAGAAGGAATGCATACATGAGGTGGAATTTAAAATGGTCTTTAATAGGTAAGCTGATCTTGGATTTGTAGAAAATATACCCCCAAAGATTTTTTTTTTAATCTCCAACATACATATTAATGAAACAGACACAAGGTTTGTGTCAAGACGGTGGGAATAAATGGGAATTAAAGACAAAGATTTATGAATTATAGGGTCATAAATTTGGAAAAGACTAGACTCACTCAGCTCAAATGTGGCGATTGCTTTCACAACCATGAAGCTTCTATAAAACCACTTTATAGTGGCAGCAGGTGTATTACTGGGTGAATTATACCTGGATTGGGTAGGACTATTCATGCCAGCCTTAAAGGTTTATGCATCATCCTCCAAGAGGCAAAGAATCACTGAAAAAAAATTAAGGAGGCAAAATGTGTATTAAAATATATATGCAGATACTATATATTAAAATCTCACAATTAATCTACCAGTTATCAGATTCAATTAGAAGATATGAACAGGCAGATCAATGAAGAAACTATTGAATTTGTCAAACAATAAGGGGTGTGGATTAAATAAAGTGTGGTGGCAGTTGAAATATTGAAATGGTGGGTCCATTGTTAGAGGCTGAAGAAAATACTAGTTTAGTGGAGGGAAAAACACATTAATTTCAGTTTTAGGCATGCTTTTTTTTTAAAATGTTTGTCCATTTATTTTGAGAGAGAGGGAGCTCCACACTGTCAGTACAGAGCCCAACGTGGGGCTCCATCTCATGAACCGTGATATCATGACTTGAGCTGAAATCAAGAATCAGATCCCCAACCAACTGAGCCACCCAGGTGCCCTTAGGCATGCTTATTTTAAGTTAACAGTGGGGCAAGACAGGAGTTTAACATAAAGGTTGGCATATAAGCTAACACATTGCATTCTCCACCCACAGGTAGAGATAGAGTGGTATCTCCTGGGTGCCTTCAGCTTCATCATTGAATGTGGTGTGAAGTCTTCATCCTGCATGGTAATGGAGGTTAAGACTGGGATTATAAGATGTCATAGTTATCACAAAATTGAAAAATTTCTAAATCTTTCTGGTTTGTAAAACTGACAAGTTAAGCTTTAAATCTGCTTTTCTTCCCACATACTCAGAAAGATTTCAGGTGTGTTTTATATCCATCTGTGTGGCAAAATGCAAGCCACAGTAGAACTGCTAGTCTATTATTTACTGATAAGTTTCAGGTACTCACAGCAATTCTGTTGCTTTGTTAAGTGAAGAGCAGAAGCAGAAGATTTACATATGTACATTTCTTCCTTGCGGGATGAAGCAGCCTTAAATTCTGTATTTCCCCTCCCCTTCTGCCTTTCAAAAAAAGGAAAAGAAGGAAGGATGGAAAGGGAAGGAAGGGAGGGAGGGAGGGAAGGAGTGAGGAAAGAAAGAAAGAAAGAAAAAAAGAAAGAAAGAAAGAAAGAAAGAAAGAAAGAAAGAAAGAAAGAAAGAAAGAGAAAGAAAACAAAGAACAAGGAAGAAAGAAAGAAAACAAGAGAAAAAAAATTCCTTCTATATCTAATTTCTGCATCCAAATGAATACCAATCACAGATGAATATCACATCCAGATGATGTGATTGCAGGCTGAAGATGTTCAGCCAATAAGTGGAAAGATCAATAAACAATATGGTCAGATCCATTCCACACAACACTTTTAATGCACCATATTGAATTAATACAAATGCCTTTGGTACAATAGCAAAATTATTTATGAAACAATAGAAAATCTGCTCTTTAGTACAAAAAAAGCACTGCACACGATTTCAGTGAGAAAAAGAACCAGATGTTACACATACTTAAAAAAAACACAATCCCATATGCAGTTACCCATGAAATATTCAACACATACATAAGTTTAGGACTTACTGGCATGATTTCTTTCCTCCCTCTCACCTTCATGCTAATCTTCCACATGTCAGCATTTCTTTGAAATCAGGGTGTGTTACTAAAGTGGAGTATAGAGAGCCAACTGAGGATTGATTCCAGTTGAAATTTTTGTAGAATGCCCAGGGATGTCCTCATCTATGAAAGGAAGAGGGTGCAGTCACTCCTTGTCAGGAATGTAGGCGTTCAGGCAGCGCCATGTACCACTTGCTATCTCCAGAACCAGAAACGGATTGACTTCTGCCAATAAAATTAATAACTGAGCAATGCGGTCCAAGAAAAGGGGTTATTTATATAGTCCAGATTCCTATACTAAAGATGAAAACATAGACATGAGATTATCAATAAAATTCCCACCACTGGGAGTGACCTAAAATGTCTCAACTACAAAATCAAACCCTTTCCTCTAATTCTGTATTCTGATTGAAATTAAATGTGTGTATTAAAGTTTTTTTAAGACAATATTGAATAAAAAGCAGCCAACTACACCAACCCTGTGTTTACCCACTTGTCTTTTCAAGTGACACAGAAGTCCCAGGAATTTCCCGCATTTAGGATTTTTGTGAACTGTGCTTTCTTAATGTTCTTCGACCTTTGGCATTGATTTTATTTGATTTCATTTTCCCACACAGTTAGATCAGGTATATTCTGAAGCCTAGAGCCATTGTTAGGAAATACATGGATACTCTATCACCCACTTGAAAATGCAGACCTTTTGTTTTTAGATGCTAGTTTGTTTCTTTATAAATTTAACAACGTGGGGGCTGTCTCATGTGCTCACACTGCTGTTAGACTTCTTCTGAAAATAAGAGTCAGTCACTTTTCAAAGAATCACAGGATCCTTGGTCCTAGGGGGTTTAAAGAGCACTGAAGATGGACAGCAGTGGGTTTTTCCTAGACTTATAGCTAAGCCCCTGTGGGCAAACTTGGATCTCTGGGATAGAGAAGATGTTCTAAACACAATTACTATTTCACTAAGAGTACAAATATATCAATCAAAATCTCCTTTATTTTTTAATATTAGAACACTGACGAACAAACTTTCCCAAATACTTTACAAAACATAATTAACAACATTTCTTGCTTCATTCAAAATAGTCTCTTATCTAGGTATTTGAAATTAATTAATCAGCAAAGACAGAAAAACTCCTTGGCCTCCATAAAGCAGCTCCATAAAGTATCTAAGATGATGTAAATTTAGAATTAGATATGAATATGGATATATAAATATATAAGGATATCTAACTAGAGAAAGAGCATTTTTTCAACTTTTTCAATTTTAATTTTAATGTACAGTGCAATATTGGTTTCAGAAGTAGAATTCAGTGATTCATCACTTATATACAACACCTAGTACTCATCACAAGTGCCCTCCTTAAGGAGAACTATCATTTACATGATACACAACACACACATGCAAACACACACACACACATGCCAATTCAAAATATGCTCATTTACATATATGCATACATGCAGCTATCTTAAGAGACATGTATGGCTTCTACATAGAATTTTTTACAAGGCAGAGACTTCAGGGTATTTTGTTTGAGAACAGAGTTATAGGCTTGTCAATTTAATCTGCTTTCCATAATAAGGAAAAAGCATGGTACAGGCATAGCAAATCTTCTCATAACATACGTAGAAGATTTTTCTAAAACTCTCCCATAACCCTTATAATACATTTCAATACAAAAAATCATTTGAGTTGGGCAATAGAAATAAATCCCTCACAAAATGCTGAAGAAAAATAGAAGTAGATGGGAAGGGGCACAAAAACATGTACATCAGTATGTTGTTACATACCAGAGCAGGGATAGTGTATAAATTGTTCTTATCATCAGGACTGAGCGGAGCCCCCTGAGCTACAGTAGAAAGTACTGTAGTTGCTGATGTGCCATTTAGTTATCAGATGTTCACCACTGATAATTTGCTTTCCTTGCTCTGTTGGAAGAGCTCACCTATTTGGAATTAACTAAGGTAAGTAGAAACTTTTTCTTTCAGCATTGTCTTCCCTTCCAAAAAAATCTGCAAGATGAGCACTGATGAAAGGAATAATTAAAAACTGTTTTGACAAATGAAAGGGAGGGGGGAGAAGAGAAGAAAACCAAGAAACAGACTCTTAACTATAGAGAACAAACTGATGGTTACCAGAGGGGAGGGGGGTAAAGATATGTGTTAAATTGGTGATGGAGATTAAAGAAGGCCTTGTGATGAGTGCTGGGAGTTATATGGAAGTGCTGAATCATTGTGTTGTACTCCTGAAACTAATATTACGCTGTCTGTTAACTAACTAGAGTTTAAATAACAACTTAAAAAATTAAAAACAACTATTTTAAGTCAGAAATTAGCAATCATGATTGTTAATATTAAAAACTATGCTTTAATAAGCTTCTCTTTTTCTCTTTTCCTCCTTCCTTCTCCTTCCTCTACCACTTCCAATATATCTTTCTTCCACACTCAGTCTTATATTTTCTCTTAAAAAAAAAACAATGAGAAGAAAATTCTGTAACTCCTTAAATCTGTGTATTTGAGAAGATAGTGGGTCAAGTCAAGTGTAAAGTTGGGAAGACATGTGAATAATAGCTCATGTAGAAACAGAACCAAGGATTGGCACTTAAAATATCCCAGAGGCACCTGGGTGGCCCATTCAGTTAAGCTCTAACTCTTGAATTCAGCCCAGGTCATGAACTCACAGTTTATGAGACCGAGCTCTGTGTAGGGCTTTGCGCTGACAGCAAGGAGCCAGCTTGAGATTCTCTCTCTTCCCTCTCTCTTCTCTCTCTCCCTCACTCTCTCTCTCTCTCAAAATAAACAAATAAACATTTAAATAAATAAATAAATAAAAATTATCTCAGACAGCAGAATGGTTGCTATAGGTGGTTTGGGCTGCTAAGAGCCATTCTGCAGTCATAGAGTTACAAAGTATGATGGTTTTTAGTAAATGCCTGGGTTTGAGATTTGAAGCTTTCAAAATGAAGTGCATCAGCAAGATAGATAAGCATAAACATGGGCAATGTAGTTAGATGACCCTTGGATGTCCACTTCAGCAGGAAGATACTGGCTTTGAGGAACTCAGTCTTTGGATATGGGAATCCACATCACCAACTGAATTCTGAGGTAGTTCCAGCTCCCACATAAGGGAATAAATCAGAGCAAACCAAGGTTCACTCATCCCAGGTGCAACTAAGAAATTACACAGGCAATGAGAACATGAATTAAAGTGGAAACAAATTGGAAGTTGAGGCCAGTGACAAGCACAGTTAGGACTCTGAGTATAGACATTCTGGTGTCAAAAACATTTTCAGAGTAAGGATACCAGAGAGGGTTCAAAAGTATGTGAGGCTCAAGTGTCCACTACCTGTGACCCAAGGTCTCAGGTCAGATTTGCCACAAATATGACTAGTGGCACAGTACAAAGCCCGAAGGGATATTGCAATCTTGATTAGTTTAGTGCTAATCAAGAGCCCAGAAAAAAAAGATGCTACCATTTATCAGATTCCTTCTGCATGTCTGGCACAGCATCAGATGCTTTGCATACCACTCTTTAAGATAGGCATTATTAATTCCATATGGTGATGAAGGAATTAAAAGCAAAAAAGACTCTGGCTTAAACTCTTAAGTCAAGATTGTTCTCGGAATTAAGGCAGGGTTGATTACGTGGAGAGGGATCTGAAAGAGCTGAGGAAAGCCCAGTGAGCTAATGGACAGATGGGTCATTCAGCTTATTTCCTGGGAGCATTCCCATCTATAAGTCTTGTTACCTGCCACATGGAATAGTCATGAGGGTTTTAGTACCTACTCGGGATTATACAGTGAAATCCTATTACGTGCCAGAAAATATCTAGGCACTGGGAATAGTCATGAACTAGTTAGATAGTGTCTATTCTCACAGAGTCCGTATACTAGTAGTTGATTCCCTAATGGGTTTCTAAACCAATTATGGAAATCTCATGTCCAATATAGACTTGTGAGACATGAGAAGTCAGCTGAGGACATCTGAAAAAGTTTCTTTCCAAAAAAGTTACGATTCTTTCCTTTCATAATGCGAGCACAAAGCAAAGTAGATTAGTGTGCAGTTGAGACCGAGGATGACAATGGTGGAGGAAGCATGGGTCCCTGATGACATTATTGAGCATCTGGTCATACTATTCTACAGCCTGCTCTGTTAACAGACTGCAGTTATGTGAAATCATTTCTTGACTCCTTAATGTGCAAGCTACTATAAATTTGGCTTATTCTATAATTTGTAGCTAAAATTTGCCAACCCGTTACACAGACCAAGAGCCGAATCAAAGTATCTGTCCTATGGGCTAATTTTAGTATATAAGACAGGCCTCTGAAGAGACATAGCCAAAGAGTATTGTCTAGGTTGGGGTAAGGCAGGTGAAGAGAGAGATGGAATCCAAACTGTAACAGAAGAGTAACTTCGAGAGAATACCAAGAAAATGGTCCCCCAAAAAAGCAGATCATGAGATGTGAAAGTTCTCCTCTAAAAACAAAACAAAAGTACAAGGGAAAGAACTAGAGTCAGTCAGCAAGTTGCCTTCCCAAGATTTTCGGGAATAAAATTTACTTTTCCCAGAACTTCAGGAGCAGATTTAGTGCCCACCGTTTCCTTATCTATATTGATTTTAAAGGTAGAGGTAGTAGGGTATCCAGTCAGAGTCAAATAGCATTGATCTTGATAGTTGTCATTACAATGAATTCATTATCTCCTGCTAACAGCCCTTGCAACTGCTCTTCTATTTCTACCCTTTGCTCAAATTTTATGCTCTGGGAGATATTAATACAAAGGTAGAGTCAATGTAAGTAGGAGAAAATGAATTTGGCATAGAAAAGTCTTAGATTTAAATCTCAGTTTTTAAAATGGGCATTTTAGGATAACCAGCTGTTATTATTATTGCTTATTCCTCCCGACGGGCATTTTTAAAAAATATTTCATTGCATTCTCAAACTTAAGGACAAGAGGCTTTTTAAAAAATAATAAAAAGAAAGCTATGAGTATTATAAGAAATACGTACATTTAAAATATCAAAATATCCTTTTAAAAAGATTGAACTTGAAAACAGAGACCTCAAGAATGCTGGTAAACACTAGCATTAACTATAGTGGCAGTTAAGTGTTTCTTATATTTTGAAAACCTTAAAGACTGTTATTTTATAAAGAGCATAGTTCTATATAGAAATAATATAAAATTAAAACAATAGCTCATTGTTAAAGTTCCATGCAAAGGATACCAGACATAATTGAGTTACATTAACTCACATGAAATAGGACCCAGTGGTCACATCCTGATTACCATTCTCAATTAACACCGCTACATTTTTTAATGCCTATGTTTAATGTCAAAGCATTAAGAGGCTTCCAGAATAAGAAATCTATTAGTGTTTCAAAAATATGTTCTAAACCAGAGAGACTAGAAACAGAATGAAACCATATGTCATTTGCACTAAAGTGATAATTTCAGCAATATGAATTAATCAAGTTTCTCAAGGGAGGGCTATAATTTAAAAAGTAGTAAAGAAATTCAGTGTTAAACACAAGGCTGAATCAGCTTGTTTAAGACACAAAACAACAGACTGAAAAAATTTTAGAAGTATTATACATGAGGGAGAGACCATTTCCATACCCTTAACTGCCAAGTGTATGTATTCAAATGATGACCTTTCACTTGTTCTTGAGGACTAATGATGACTCTCACAGGGCCTGGAAAAAGTATGGCTTCATTGTTTGGTTTTTGGATGAATGAACACATAAAAGAAAAAAATATTAGAGAAAAATAAAACAAAATTTAGGATTAGGGGCAATGCAATCTAGACCTGGGTTCTAGTGCTGACGTTGACATTACTTATTTTTATAATGGCAAATTATTTGACACTCAGTTATTACATCTCTAAGTTTGGATTACTAGGTCTCAAAAATCCCTGTCAACTCTTCATTCTATCACAAAACTATGGCTTAGGTTTAAAAAATTAGACAATAAATTATCCCAGAAGTTGAGACAAAGAAAAGGAAATATGGAAAATGGCCAAAAATTAGTAACGGTAGATGATTTGAAAGATTGTGTTTGTTTTAAGATTGGAACCATCTGAATTAGATGGAAACAATCCCTTAGGGTCTGAATATATTTAAATAGAAACAACCAATCTAAAATACAAAGTATACGTCCTTGAAGAAAATAGAAAGCAAAACTTCCAAATAGGAGAGGTAATATTTAGAAGTTGTTCGTTTATAGATTCAGTCAACAAACATGTATTAAATGTGTTCTGCATTTCAGCTACCCAGCTAAGCACAGAGGGTTTAAGGATAAATGAGACCCCCTGTCCTCTAGGAAGTATATCTGGCAATAAGTTCACAATCTAGTCTAGAAATGCAGTTCTGAGGATTTAAAAGAAAAAGCCACAAAAAAAGAAGTTCAGATAATAATAGTGTAGTCTTGACATTGAAATTTATGTATTTTTAAAACAAAAAAATCAATTATTATAATTTTCATCTTCATTTTATTGGGAAAGCCAAATTAATTTGAAACAGTTAATTTTAATTAATTGAAATAGTTCAAGTTAAATGAGTAAAATAGGCTGAAATAGGATGTTTTCTTGCCATTTGACCTAGGCAAAATGAATAATTGCTCTAAATATCTTTAATTTGGGTGCTTTATAAATGTATACTGAGACTCATTTGTTTCTTCCTTCTCAAGAAAGAAATTTATGAAGATTAAGAGTATTGGATTAAAGAGTAAAATTTCTTTAAAAAATGTAAACACAAAATTAAATTGCCTTGCCAAAAATTTCTTTAATTTCAAATGTATTAGTAAAAATTCCAAACGATTCTCGTGAACAAAGAGCATTTAAATTATTTTATATTTTTGTTGTATTACCATAAATGTATTATTTTTAAAATTTTGTGTTTCTTTTAGTACTAGAGAGGGTCCACACATCTCCATATGTTTAGTAATTCATTTTCTGCTATGCAAATTGTCATGCCATTTTATTACTTATTAGGATCTTACTGTTCTATATTCTCCTAAGTTTTATGTGCTTTTAAAATCAAATACATTAAATCTTCATCACATTTCCTGTAAGTATTATTCCTTAATTACAAGTTTCCTCTTTAGTGTAGACTTCATTAATCTGATGGTTATACATTTAAAATTTAATGTATATAAAACAGTTTTAAAAACCGTATGACATGATACTTTACTTAATGCCATTTATAAAATATAACATTTTCAATGATAAAGCCCATCATTCTTAAAAATAATATGGTTCAATAATAAAATGTCTAGTTACATAAACGTCAAGTGGCATTATAACATAAGCAACACATAAATTATTTATGAATAAAACAAGTAGTTTGAATGTTACAGTCAGAAATAATTTAGATAGTAAAAACAGGATTTTTAAAATGTGTATTTATTTATTTTGAGAGAGGGAAAGAGAGAGAATGGACAGGGGAGGGGCAGAGAGAGAAAGAAAGAGAGAGAAATCCAGGCAGGCTCTGCACTGTCAGATGAGGGGCTCAAACTCACAAAACACGAGAATATGACCTGAGTGGAAGTCAAAAATTGGATGCTTAACTGACTGAGCCACCCAGTGCCCCTAAAAACAGGATTTATGAACGAAATTATCTTAAGTTGATGGTACTATCAATAGGTTTATGGTAAGATATACACAATAACACATGTAATAATAACTAAGTTTTATTAAGTCCTCTCTGTGTGTCAGGCACTGTGCTAAGCACTTTATAAAAAGTATCTAAAATCCTTAACAACCCTTTGAAAGGAGAGTTTGGCCTTTCTCTACAATAAGCTCTATTATTTTGGGGATGAGCTCTTTTCAAAACTATCCTGGAAAACTTTGGAAATCTATAAGGCATTGTCAGTATTTGGAACCTAGAGGAAATTTTGCTCTTCTTCAGAACAATAGTTCCCTGAAGTGTTCATAGGTATTGTTTTTATTCCTCCTTTCCATTCACCCCAACCCATCCCATCCATCCCATCCCATCTTATCCTGTTCTATCCTACTTCATTTCATTTCTTTCTGAATTAGAAGGGAAATCCATGGTAAACAATTTTGGGAAATCCTGAGTTAAAACTAAATGTTTCTTTCCTACAGGACTTCTTAACACTTTTTGCAAATGTCTATGCATTGCCATTCTTCAAAGAGACAATAGGATATTCAGTATATTGACCATCCACATTGATCACAGAAGGTCCTCTTTTATTTTTTCCTACAAACCTAGAGATTCATGGAATATTTTAATTTTAATTTTTTTATTATTTATTTCTGAGAGAGAGAGACAGCGCAAGCAGAGGAGGGTCAGGGAGAGAGGGAGACACAGAATCCGAAGCAGGCTCCAGGCTCTGAGCTAGCTGTCAGCACAGAGCCTGATGCAGGGCTTGAACCCACGAACCGTGAGATCATGACCTGAGCTGAAGCCGGACGCTCAACCGACAGAGCCACCCAGGCACCCCTCATGGAATATTTTTAAGTAATACTAGATTAACCATTTGTATAACAGTCCAAATGGAAATGGCAATCAGGAGATTTGGTTACTAAGGCCCTTCCCAAGCAGTAGTGAGATTTAAAGGAAGCTCCCTTCTTTAACCATAAACCCTACTTTTGGTGTATTCTGAAAGAGGTACCTCTGCAGAGGGAGAAATTCAGAAGAGAAATGAAGCTGAGAGAAGGGATATATTTATGAAAGCAAAATACTTTTTTTTTACATTCTTTAATGTTTATTCATTTTTGAGAGACAGAGCATGAGTGGGGAAGGGGCAAAGAGAGAGGGAGACACAGAATCTGAAGCAAGCTCTAGGCTCCAAACTGGAGCACAGAGACAGATGCAGAGCTTAAACTCACAGAATGGGAGATCATGACCTGAGCTGAAGTCAGACGCTTAACCGACTGAGCTACCCAGGTGCCCACTTGAAGGCAAAATACTTTATGAGAACCATCAAAGCACCAGATACTTTTCCAACTTCTGGGGATGAACAAGTTTAAATGCACTGTAAGGGAGATTGCTAAGTAAACAGTGACAATCCACAGGGAAAAAGTCAGGTGTTTTCTATGCCACAGTCAACATGTTACCAAGTCCTGCAGCATAGAAAAATAACACCCAAAGTTCTTATAGGAGATGTCAGAAAAGGGTTAATGGAAAAGAGAGTTTTTTACCTAAATATTGGAAACTGAATTGCAATTAATTGAGTCATGGATGGTGATGCACATTTCAAGAGGGTTAATAATCAGTACAAAGTCATGGAAGTGTGAAAGAATATGGAGTTTGTGTTTGGAAAGGCAAATGTTTTGGTAGGCTGCAGGTAGGATTGGTAAAATATAAGCTGGAAAAATAATGAAGGATCAAATTATGAGAGCATTGTTTTTTTTATGTGAACAACATAATCTTTGCAAGACTTTAGGCAGGGAAGTGATCTGACTGGATAGTTCTTTTGGGGACTCTGGAGGGTGAGAAAGTGATAAGGTGAGCAGTCGGAGGCAACACAGCAGGTAAAGAAGGTTGAGGATGTAGATTTATGATAAACAGGAGAAGATAGGGTAGGGAGGGGACAAAGTTGGGGCTCTATTTAAAGATATATGACAGTTATGACAGGACTTGGTAACATGTTGACTGTGGATGCCTAGGATCAAAGAAAGTCTGAAGATGACAGCTTTGTCATGGAAACTGATAGTGTTTTTCTTTCAAAAGGATCTGAGATTGTATAGTCTTATTTTAAAAATCAGAAAACAGAATAGTCTTCAGGATAAATGGCATATTCATGCTATTTTCATTCTTAGGCCTATTTGTTCAGATTATAAAAATAAAAATACATGCTTACATGAAAATATCTGAAAATATAATTGATGCGATATTTGAGAGTATTTCCTTTCAGGCTCTTTTTTCTGAGTATATGGGGAGGAGCAGTGAGTGAGTGTGCATGTTTATAGCAGTGTATGGTGAAGATCCAACTTTTATACCATGCTGCAGCCTGAGTTTCCGTTTAATATTATATCATGAACATTTTCTCTTCTGTCTTCACTTATTTCTGCTGCTATAACAAAAATGCCATTGATGGGATAGCTTCAACAACAAACATTTATTTTTCACAGTTCAGCAGACTAGAAAGTCCAAAGTCTAGTGTTTGGTGAAAGCTTGCATCCTGGTTCATAAATAGCCATCTTCTTCTTCTGTCTGTACATAGTTAATACAGGGAACTCTCTGGAGTCTCCCAGAGAATTATAAGGGCACTAATCCCATTTCTGAGGGCTCTACCCTCATAACCTAATTACTCCTAAACTGCCTACTTCCTAACACCACCACATGTTGGGGATTAGGATTTCAACATATGAATTTGGGGGGGACACAGCATTCAGTCCATAACACCATCATTAGAAATTATTCCTCAGAGTCATTGAAGTTCATTTTTAATGGCTATATTAGATTCTATTTCCTGTCTGACAATTAAACTTTCCCTCTCATTTAATATGGAAGTTGTTTCTTCCTTTTTTCTTTCTGTTTTTTTAGAAATCAGTACCTTGATAAATGTCATTTCACCTGTTTTTTCTAATTTTTCTGATAATTTATTTGTCATAGATTACTGGAAATGGAATTACTTTTATCAGAGGCTATAAACATTAACAATATTTTATGAATATTGAATTTTTTTCAGAAAGCTTGAAGCATCTTGTTACTTATTTGATTGACCATTAACTATTTGACATTCATTTAATATATTTAACCTATCTTTAAATTCTGTTTGTTAGATATTGTACAATTATTTTAATTCCACTAGTTTAAAAATCAGCTAGAGATTGGATTATTGCTAATTATAGTTCCTTAGAAAATGTCTTTCTTTTTTCTAAACTAAACCACATAATTTCTTCACAAATTTAGGTTTTTCTAAATTTTTTTTAAATATTTTTATTTATGAAATTGTTTTATTTATTTCTAGGAGAGAGAGAGAGACAGCGTGAGCAGGGGAGGGTCAGAGAGAGAGGGAGACACAGACTCTGAAATAGGCTCCAGGCTCCGAGCTGGCAGTCAGCACAGAGCCCGACGCGGGGCTCGAACCCACGAACCGCGAGATCATGACCTGAGCGAAAGTCGGACACTTAACCGACTAAGCCACCCAGGCGCCCCTAGGTTTTTCTAAATTTAATAAAAATGGAAAAATCGATCAAAAATAGAAACTGTTTACTTCTTCTATGTTTAACATATGTTTCTAGTTTCTTCTAAAATTAATATGTTCATGATAGAAAATTTGGAAAAATATGATAACATCTACAGAAAAAATTACTTATAACCCTACCATCCAAAGAGAATCAATCATCTCTAATGTATGTTCCAGAATGGTATTTTGGGGTTTTTGTTTGTTTGTTCACCAATCTGACTCAAGTGCCTAGAACAGTGCACAGCATATGGTTGGTGTTTAGCAAACATTTGTTAAATGAATGAATTTTTTAGCTTGATTTCCAATATTTTACATAGTCATTTATAATAGCCTACATGTATTGATCAATATGCCAAGCTTCATGATAAATGCTACATACAACATCTCATTTAATACAACTGTTTGGAGGTACCACTGTAGTGTTCATTTGGCAGATCTAGGGTCTGAGCTTGAAAAAGATTATGTAGCCTGTAAAATTTCACATAATAGCCACCAGCTTAAGCTGTGGCAGCCTCCCAGGCACCGTGCCTATACTGGGCATACTTCTAACCATGACACAATTCTGTCCCCAGACAGGCAGATAAACAATCATTTTATTAGGATTTATTATTTTAAAACCATATTGTTTGTAAACCACTTCTTAAATCTCTAAATGTTTGATTTCCTGGATTTAGTAGCATTTACTAAAACATTTCCATTTTGGAGATAATTCCAAGATGTTGTTAAATTAATATGATATTTATCATTAGAAATGATAGGCCGTCTGCATTCTGATGATTACTTGAAATTTGATTGCTATCAGTTGAAGTACTAGATCAAAGAAATTACTGTGTTTAAGGTTCCTGATTCAAACTAAGTAGCTTCTAACCTCTGAAAGATTGTTGATGGGCTCATTACAACTATATAAGTAGCCCTTGATCTTTTTGGTCTCAGGACCCCTTTAATTATTTTGTTTATTCATATTTGAGAGAGAGCAGAGAGAGATGGAGACAATATGAAGCAGGCTCCAGGCTCTAAGCTGTCAGCACAGAGCCTGACGGACTCAAACTCAAAAGCCGTAATCTTATGACCTGAGCTAAAGTCGGATGCTTAACTGACTGGGCCACCCAGGCACCCCTCTTGGGACCCCTTTAGACTCTGAAAACTTATTGAAGACCCCAGAGAGCTTTTGTTTCTATGATTCAGTGCTATCTGTTATTATCATATTAGACAATAAAACTAGAAAAAATTGTAAACACATAAACATTCTGTTAGCTATCAGAGTGATGACTCATCACACATTAAATAAGCTCTAGAAAACCCTTCAGTACTTTTGTGAGGGAATGAGAGTGAAAAGGACAAATGATGTCATGATGTTATTATGAAAATACTTTTGACTATGTGGTTTCTGTAACGATCCATGGTGATATATTTTAATTTACCATTTAAGAATCTTTTCATTTTGATGAACAAAGAACAATACATCATCCATGTTTTAATTTGCATCTATTTGGGGGAACCTGAGTGTCTCAGTCAGTTAAGTGTCTGACTCTTGATTTCGGCTGAGATCATGATCTCACAGTTCATGAGATCAAGCCCCACATTGTCCCACAGTACAGGACCTACTTGGGATTCTCTCTCTCTCTCCTCTCTGACTCTCTCTCTCTCTCTCTCTCTCTCTCAAAAATAAATAATAAAAACTTTTTTTAAAAACGTGCATTTATTTGGATCATTATTTGTGTTTTCCCTTTTACGATCTTCCCCCATCTTAATTTGCCTTTCATTTTTCCTAATTGTCCAATTCCAAATCTTTTCACATTTTCACCTGAAATGTAGACAATAACACAGGTTTGTCCTTTATTTTCTTTCCAGCATGCTGAAGCAAATTTATGTTACTTGTTATCAACTGTTCTGGCAGGCTGTATGCTCAAAAGCCCTCAGAATAAGCCTACTGACTTCATATATGCCAGAGCTGACCCATGTGTACCCTACAGAGTTTCTTTCTAGGCAAAGAAACCTGTCTTGAAACCCTGATAATCTGTTTCACTGCTCTGAGTGTTTGTACTATATAACCTCTGTAATGTGTACCTGAAGGTAAACTACTTTTCACTTTTTCTTCCTCATTCTGTTCTCAAAGGTGTAAGTCAGGAGAAAAGTCATAGGAAAAGACACAGGTTAGACATGCATACTCACTGTTATTGCACCCCCAAAATTTGGTTCTTAGAGCTTGTTTAGCCCATTGGATCTTCAAACACTTGTCAGGATACCTGCTATTTTATAACATTCTTTTGCTATTTAATTTCATTCTCTTAACTTTAAAAATAGTTTCAAAGTGCTGCCTACACTTAAATCTCTAGTCATTATCTATCTACATTTTTCACTTTAACATATAAAATTTGGATACATTCTTAATAGAATATTGCAGGCGTCATATCATATCAACTGACATTGTATTGTCTTGTCTAGATATTAGTCATATTTCCTTCCATAGAACGTAACCTCCTATGTTTAAAAAAGCTCATCTAATTTTCCCACAAAAAGGGTGAGTTTATCACAAAAAAAAATATCCCTTGCAGCATTCAGGTTTACAGAAATTATGTTCTGTCAAAGTATTCTATAATGGTAGCATTAAATATTGCCCTCAGGAATAATATAGCTAAAAGTTGATGGAGAAATAATACCTTGGTGTTATGCCACATTAGGATAATTTTTTATTTTCTGTAGATAATATTTTATGCCATACTGTTGAAAGGGAATCTATATTTTCCCACATAGTAGAATATTTAAATGGGAAAGTTAAGGATTCATGATGCATTACTAAATTATGAATTCGACTGCCACCTCCACATATTCCTACTTATAAAAGCCCCCTTTCCACTTTGGACTAAATGAAGTGGTTAATAGTTTGGGCAGAGTACTTAGCTTCTGAAAATAGCCTGCAGATAAAAGATGACATTGGTGATAAATATAATATACAACCGACAATTTACATACAGTTCTGGTGCCTACAGTAGTACATGATAATTAGCAATCACCCCTGGCAACTCTCTGTATCCTCCCCTCCATCTGTTGCTTCACTTTGGGTTTTAGGCAACTAAATATTGAACATTTAGAATGTTTCTCAGTGCTATGAATTTTAGTGTTAAATATGTACATACATATAAGCATAAAAGATTATATAACACAATAAATAATATTAGTGGCTCAAGTATTCAAGAACTTTTCTGTATGTAGCATTGGTTAGGCTACATGTCAGATATTTGAAAAAACATCTTTAGCCTTCATCTAGATATCTAGCATCACTTTAGATCTTGAAAAAATGGTAAAATTAACTCTGATCATTATGAGTACAAAATCATATAAAAGATTACATAGAATAGTTGAACATAGTCCCTATCAGGGAAATTATCTCATGGTATTAAGAAAAGAAATAATGTATTTTTTTCTGAAATATAAGACCAAAGATTTAATGATATCAATGTGATAAACTCAGGAAACAAACTTACTTTATAGAAGTGTCATTAATACATGGATGGTAAGAATCAGACTCTCTGGGTTGGAATCCTCATTTGGCTACTTATTAGCCATGTAACCTTGATCAAGTTTCTTTATCTTTCTTTGTCTCAATTTTTCTTTGCCTCAATTTTTGCATTAGTAAAGTGAGCACAATAGTAGTATCTCTAGGGTTATTATGAGGATTAAAGTTGCTGATATTCATAAACACTTATAACAATGTTTGCCACAGAGTAAATTATATGTGGTTGTTAAATGGATAAAGAAAAAATAAACACGCTACGCTTATCTCATCTTTGCTCATTTTAGCCTTGAAACGTGAAAGAAGCTCAAAAATGTGTTTGTGGCTAATTAATCATATAATTCTCATGTTATTCTTTTAAAGATAATCTTATTAAATGTTAATAATATCATGATACAATGAATTCAGTTGACGTCTACCCATACTTTATTATGAATAAAATATGTTTTCATTTGAAAAATAGGATATCTATTTTCATACTGTCCACTGCTTGTTGGGGTATTCCAAATAGGAATTAATTGACTAATGTCAATTAATACAATAGCTAACTGTGCTTATTAGTCAATGTACCAAAAATTCTTTTTAAGAGCTACAGTAAATCTTGTATTGCATGTGAATATTTTTAACTGAACAAGAGACCATAACTAAAACCCTAGAGGTATGGATTAGATAATTAGTCACAGTGTGCTCTTTGCAGATCCCGGTAGAAATTAGCTAAATCTAAACCACTAATGATGGACAGTAGGACCTGAGAGTGAATAGTGGCCCTCTTACTCTCTACTTGCTGACATCTTCTTTTTTTAAATACATAAATATTTTCCTGTGTCTTGTTCTAAATATCTTTAATTTTAGGAAAGAAGATTTTATCATAACGCTGTAATTAGCAGCAAAATAGGAATGGAGTAGGGACATAAAAGTATTTTACTCTCTTCTATTTTTGATGTAAATTATAAATAAAAGACAAACAATGAAGGAAACTAACTTTTGTTTCCTGTTTTAAAAATATTAATACCACTAATATTCCTTAATAGTTGAATAATCTGGAATTTGAAAGTTAGAAAATAACACCTCAATCAATGTTGTATTTACATAGTTTATAACAAATATATATAAAACACAAATGAAAAGCTATAGTTATGATCAAAATGTGGATGGTTTGTTTACATGAAAACTGGTACTTTGTCCCTATTTTGGTAGTTGGCTTGTATGGCTGTCATTAAATACCTGCAGTCAGATGTTAGTAAATGTCTCAGAAAGTTGGATATTTTAACTGAGCTGAGGCCTAATCAAAGTATAGGGTACACGTCATGAGCTCTATAACTGACAAACTGACTTTCTCTTTGGTTCTGAGTTCTTCTCTAAATACTATTAACAAGGAGGTAGAAGCATAAAAACAGCAGCAGTCCACTTGGCTTCAGAAAGCCCTGAGATATTTTAGCCATCACTCAAATTATTTGATTGCTGATTCACAAGAAAATATTTCCAGGCTAAAGCTTCTTGATTCCATGTGAACAAGTCAAATCCCTGTTCTTTCTTTACTTTAAACTGGTGCAACAGAAGTAGCCATTGCAGAGGTTAAAAATGTTTTTTTTATTAAAAAAAAAACTTCCTGAATTGGCCTCCCAAACTCCAGCATAATATTGTAGTATAAAGTTAATATTTCAGTTACATGCCCATGATCTCTAGCTGAAGGTATGTATATATGATCTAGAAGGCTCTAATCATGCCTGTAGAAACATACAAATAATGCTTATTATTTGTTTTGCTGTCCTAAGCACCAGAATCTTGCCTGAAACTTACAGTGGAGGTCACCTGCGTCTTTCTGAGCCCTCCAACTTGGATTCTTAAATAAAAGTGGCAAAAGGATTCATCAAGAAGAATTTACATGATATACATTAATGTTAGCATGGATAGTATGCATATATGTGTGTAAATACACAGCTGTCTGTAATACTTAATTGACCCCATCACTTCGTTGTTGTTTTTTTTTAAGCCAGATACCTTGCTTGAGGCCTCCTCTCATTCTCACTCCCTGTCTGTAGTAAATAATCAAGTCATACAGATTCTAATTCCTTGATTAAGTTTTATTTAAATTACTACAACTGTGCCCTGACACATCTCCTTAAAATATGTTTCATTTCCTCGGATCCATTGCCTATCCTGCTGCTGGAACAAACTCACTACGGTATAATTTATTTATTTCATTTCCCTAAAATTATATCATGACTCTCTGTGGCCTTCAGGATAAAATTCAAACCCACAGCTACATAGATAAGGATTTTAACTTATTCAGCAAACTGATTACGCAAGGTCAAGAACAAAACAATAGGTGCTGTATGTTGCCACATTCCCAAAATGAGGTAATGCACTTTGTACCTAAAGTTACCGAAAGAGTGGCAAAACCTGATTTGCACCTCTCAACCTATTACCCACTTCCAGACTGACGTTGTAATGAAAAATTCTGGAGTGCTTTAAAATCCACCCTCCTCCCACGCATGCACGTCCGAGCATTGGCTAAGGGAAAGGTTATTTTTCCTCTCTTCATATAAACCAAGTGGAAGGATCATTAAGAGAAACAGTTGGCCCTTGAAGTTTGTTAGTCATACGGATACCAGAACTGTATCTTAAAAAGTCGGTGGAAGCTAAGCGTTGACATCGCAGTCTCTGTTTCATTTGCTGCCGCTAATGATGGCATGTTGAGTTACGCTACTCTCGAAATCTATTTCTTATGTAATTAATGTATGCTCTCTTGTTTATAAATACTTGATTTAAAAAGAAAAAAGAAAAAATTTGGCATATTTATCTACTTCGCCCTTTTCCCGTTAGTCCTTCGGCGCCCCTCCCCCAAACGGACACCTTGTAAAATAAAGGACTTTGAGACTTAAAAAAAAAAAAAAAAAAAGACTGGTTAGCAGAATAAAGAGGCTACGACAGTTTACTAAAGGCAGAAGAAAGGTATATGTTGTTCTCTGCCTTGAGGGCAAGATGAAGCCCTTTTTAAATGCTACATAGATGACTGCCTGGTGGTTTGTCCTGACTCCACAGAAGGATGGACCTCTGGATGCCTCAGGGCCTGAAAGAGGGATCATAAGTAGGATGGACTATTTGAGATCATTATTGCCCACCTCAGAAGTACTGCAGTCAGAGGACCCCAGCAAGGCCTGTACCTGAGAAACCCAGGAAACTATCCACCAGGGAGTATCTATATTGGCAAAACGACCAGGTCTCCAGGGCACGGTCCCTGGAATCCAACTGTGCCGGTCAATAAGCTCTTTTTCCCACTTCTCACATCTCTTTGGCTCTAGTCAGTAATTTGTAAAGGGACCAGCGCAGCCCAGGGATGAATTGGGGGTGGAGGGGAATCAGCAAGGTGATCCTTGCTCTGGGCAAACACCCCTTGCCCCTGTAGAAGAAGCCTGAATTAGTATTGTGAAAAATGAAAATGGGAAATAAAGGCCACTTGGGGATCAGGTGAAGATAACACAACTTTTCTTTATACAAACCTTCTTTCCCAGAAACTGATTGGAAAGGTTTCTAGAGCACATTTTTATCTGCAGTGTTGAGAAGTACATAAAAATCTGATAATCTACCTTTGCAGTATTTAGTTCTTTCTAAAACTAACCTGCTTTTAGCTACAGATACACTGTGTGTTTGAAGAGAGAATATAAAATGCCTTCATGCTTCTCTCAGAAACAGCAATAAAAATCAAAACCTGGAAAGTTTACTCAATGGTAACACATAAATGTTTATAAAACACAATGAACTCTCTGGTAAAGTAGTTTAGAACCTGGGGAAATATTCTCTCGTAACCCCTCTGGCAACATTTTAATTATAATGCAGTGCCCCTCCCCAGGCAATGAGTCCAATCTATTATAATATGAATAACAATCTATTTACTACAACACATTAAGAAATTCAAATATCTGGAACAGGTCATATCTCATTTGCTATTGCTGATTAAAACAAATAATGGAGTAAGATGACTTTCAGTCTCTGTCTCTCTCTTTTTAATCACCACTGCACTTGTGTCCAAGAATGTTTTGGAAATAAAGCTACTACTCTAATCCTTGCATAGATATAATTGTCTAAATTGTATTCATCATATGAAACTTAGTTTGAGAACTGTGTCTTTGAGCATTTTTTCTGGTGATGATTTAGGAACTCTCCTATATCAGTATGTTTGTGTATTTTGTTGAATATTTCAAGGAGGTCATTTCTACACAGGTCATCATAATGCACCAAAATATGACTTCTTGAGTTATGGAAAAGTAAAAACCGTCTTAGATAATTTTCTAATCACTTGTATGAATGACTCCTTGTTCCTCCCTATTTTTTCTCTGTGAATTATACAAATGGTATTTAAAGGATATAGCCTAGAGCGTGGCACTAGACTGCTCAGCTAAGGGGTACCCAATGGGCATAGCCAAGCTCATCCCAGATTTGTCACCCCTCACCCAGTGTTAGAGGACAGGCTACCTTTTCGCCACTCTCACATAGCAGTTGTCAGCTTTTGTGTGTGTGAGTTTAAAGGAGATCTCTCAGACTCCCGTTGGTATATCATTAGTTCCACTTTTCGTAGAGAACAAAATCTTGAAAAGACAGATTATCTATGCACGTAGAAAATGATTTTCCCTGAAGGGCATTTTCTTTTCCTTTATCCAGTGTATTTTTAAATGTCTCAAGTGATGAGGCTGACTGTTCAACCAAGTTCAAGAACACACTTTTTTTCAGCCCATTATCTATCATTGTGAATTCAAACCTGCTGTTTCTCTTTACTGATAATCTATCATCTAACAAGAGCGAGGATGACTTTAAACCACAGGAGCAAAGAGCAGTCATGGACTTGGCTTACAAGGAGATTTATACATAGAACACACACACAAATATATTTAATTCAGTATTTTCTTCTCAAGTTTTATACAATGCTCTACCCCAACCCCTTCTAGAGACTTTGATAGTTATGATAGAGAATTACCAAATATTAAAAAGAAGAGAAATGAATGGATGAATCTAAAATGTATATCTAGTCTCTTAAAATTACTTTCCAGAATGTTATTTATAATGAGATATAAATCATTATTTTATACACATAAATAGAAACCAGGAGGGATGTCCTACTGAAGGACTCTTTCTCCTAAATGTCCTTATTCTTCCTTCATTATGCTATCTGTGTTCCCAGGATAGCAACATTAATTTGACATGGCTGAATTATGCTACCTACTGTTTCCTGTATAGCACTTGCAGTGCCTGAGGCTGGGTTTCCTGCTTTGGGGATAGGGGGCAGAAAGACATTTCTAACTCTACTCTAGTATGAGAAGCAATTAAGCTACAAGTTGTTTAGCTGTAAGCAGTTACCGTCACAAACCTAATAAATTATTTGATTATATGGAATGCTTAGAACTTTGACCTCTTTTGGTAAATATGCATGAAATTGCAAAACTTGTGTTATTTTTTTTTGTTTTTGTCATTTAATTATTTTAGCACTGTCCCTCTTATTCCGCCATGATTTGGGATGCACAAATGGCAGACAGGATAGATGCAAGTGTTCTCTCATTCCCAAACCATTTGATTATATTGTCTCTGCTGCTACTACCATCACTGTTTCAGTTGAAGATTGCACCGCTTCGTTTCTGCATATGGGCAAAAGCAGCATTTGTTGCTTTTGTCCCTTCTAATCAATTAAAAACAAACAGGCATAAAACACTTCATGGACACTAATGAACCCAAAATAGTCTGTAATTAATTTCAAATTCACTACTAGTTTTGAAAATTAGCTAACACTGCAAATTGCACTGACCATGATAAGACCCTTAATAACAAGGCCTATTGTGTGAAATGTGCAAGTCAGCAGAAACACAAATGAAAGCCTTTCAGCTTCAAACACTTCTAGCAGCATGCAAAACAAAGCAAGATGAAATCTGCATTAAAAAAAAAAAAGCTTTAAGCAACTATGTCTCACACCAGACCTATGAACTAATCACTTCGCACACTCAAACCCATAAGA
Organism: Crocuta crocuta; assembly: GCF_008692635.1. Classification (NCBI taxonomy): domain Eukaryota; kingdom Metazoa; phylum Chordata; class Mammalia; order Carnivora; family Hyaenidae; genus Crocuta; species Crocuta crocuta. Next base: position 10,866,601 of record NW_027531917.1, on the reverse strand, counting down.
GGCATGAGAGCAATATTCTGTCTTTTTTTTCCCCTTGAACCTCAATAGTGCTATATCAGAAAGTTATAGCAGGTTATCTGAAATGCTCATAACAGATAAGCATATAAATGACCTTTATTTTTATTATGAAAATTAATTTTAAAATATGTAAAATTAAAGAAGTTTGCATTATTATTTAATATAACATGAAGAAAGACGAACTGTTGACTTATTACTTTCCTGGTGAACAATTCTTTAATCCTGCTTTTATCTAAAATTCCCAAGATTCCTTTCTTTTAAGGAAGTGCTTTGACAACTAAGTCACAAATTTATTTTCATTTTCACTCTTCCTACGTATATTTACTATTTACATATTTAAGGCAATATAAACTCATAGTAATAATTTCGCATTATGTTTATTTGTATTGCTGTTTGCTTTTATTTATTTATTTTATATTTTATTTATTTTTGAGAGACAGAGTAAGACAGAGCATGAGTGGGGGAGGGGCATAGAGAGAAGGAGACACAGAATCCAAAACAGGCTCCAGGCTCTGAGCAAGCATTCAGCACAGAGCCTGACACAGGGCTCGAACCCACTAACTGTGAGATCATGACCTGAGCTGAAGTCGGATGCTCAATCGACTGAGACACTCAGGCACCCCTATTTGTTTGCCTTATAAAGCAATAAAACCTTGACCTATAACTTTTGAAATAGTCCAAATGGTACAGATAGCATGCTGCATCACAGTGCGTCCCCAAGCCTCAGACTCTCTAAGTTTAAATGCCAGTGTCATCATTTGTCAACTTGGGATAATTGTTAAATCTATTCAATACTTGAATTTACTAGTCATGTAGTAGGGATGACTACCCATTTCATAGGGACACAAATTATAGGGGCAATCAACTGGATTGACTCAAAGAATAAAGGAAATATATTTTTCTTCTTCCTCTGCAATTTTTGTGTTGATTACCAGTTTCCACTTAATGCCTCACCTTCTCTAGGCCTCTGAAACAGCTCTGTAACTCATGGCCAGTCCCTTTCTTCTTCATCAACTCTCATCAATTTCTGTTTCCAGTCCTCTCATGAGTGAGAGTGCAACTTTCTCTCCTGAAACTCCATTCCTTGAGTATCTTTTCAATGAAGAATTTATGCAGCACTTCCTCCTACCCTTTGAAAGCACATTCCAAATTCTTAATGACTTTCCCAAAAAAGAAAACCAGATGTTCACCCCAAAACTCTAGATGCTATACAATGTCTGATACCGCACATAGCTAATCTTATATAAACTAAAGATTCATTTTTTCTCTCTCTTAATTTTTTCTATAGCACATTGTTCTGCTTATGAATGTTATATATACAGTCAATTATCCAAGCTAATGGAGGCAAGCTGTGGGAGAGATAATTAAGAACAGTAGATAATCTACCCTGCTATTAGTGCAGGTGTCAGCAAAGAGTCTGGCCTGAGACATCATTGCAGGGGGTGTGTGGAGGGGAGAAGGGAGGCTTGTAGTCCCGAGATAGTTAGAGAATGGTGGGAAAAAGATACTGAGGAGGGGTGGGGGAACCAAACCTGGTGAGGGAGAAATGTTAAGACAGATGATTACTCATTAATGTGAATGTTGTGGATAATCCAGAATTTACTGTTTATTTAAATGCCTGTTTAGAATATGATACTAATTAATCTAAAGTCATATGTTTCAATTATACCATGAACAGTTAATTTCCCCTACCCCCATTGGCTATATTTTAAGGTGACAGATCTTATCATCAGCCCTAGAAGTCAATATTACAAATGTGCCCTTGTGATGAGTAGAAGAGTGGGCATAGCCCAACCACAGCACTGGGGCACATTTTAACAAATGTATTCTACTGATTATGGGTCATTGCCATTAATTCTGTGCATATAAGTCAAAAAGTAATCCTAAAATTATGACCAATTGGTTTCTAATCAATTTGTTTTCCAGTACTGTTTCATTCAGGTAGTCTTTTTAAATGTGCAAGACGTGCTCGCTTCGGCAGCACATATACTAAAATGTGCAAGAATATGTGAGCATCTCGTTATGAATTCAGTTACTATTAAATGAAGACCTGTTATGTGATTTCCCAACCTAATGAAGCTTATGTAGTGGTGAAATTGCATATATTCCAGAAGGCAATGGACTCTTTCCATGTAGTAAAGGCATAGCAAACAGTTCAATACTCCACATACAGAATAGAAGCAAAATCATCAACCAATGAAAGCTAAAGAAATATTAATATCTACATGGGAAAATAGCAAGAGTAATCTGGAAGTGCTCTATTTGGTGGCTGAAAAAAAAAAGCTGGTAGTAATGGAAATTCCTTGGCAATTTGCGAGATTCTGTCATTTTTACCATCGATGGCTTCAAAGGAGAAAAAGAGTAGTTGCTGCAGACCTTTCAATGTACAACCATCTTCCCCATAGCTTTATGCTCTAGTGTCCTTTGGGCAGAAATACTCCAGAGTCTCCATTCGTGTGTTTTTCAATTACTGATACTACCCTGTCCTGATAGCTAGGAAGTGATAAAACAACAAGTAAGAAATCATTTTTCATAATCCTTCAGAGTCCAATTTAGCCACAAACCTGCTTCTCTTGCAGTCCTTCATGCTGTGGAAGCTGAGTTTTTAGTGGATTCCACAGCCTCCGAGTGGAATCACTTCACATATTTTTCAGCAGATTAGCCTCTGGAGTATTTCTTACTCTCAAAGTCTAGTAAAACAGTATAGCCTAGAAGCATCCTCACTGAGGAGACATAAATATCAAACAAAATATTAAAACAACCTTGATTTCCAATATTTCAAACAATGTGTTTTCTTATATTCCTTATAACAAACAAAAAAGTGCCCCCCCCCTTTTTTTGGCAGCTGGTTAAAGAAACTGGAGTATTTAGATGAGGCATTCAGTACACAGAGTCCAGGTTGATTTGTATATGAGGAATTATAAAAACTATGAAATTTCTTGGCTTAAAAGAAAGTTGAATGTCTAAGGAAATTGAATTGCAAGTTGCCATAAAATAATTTCCTATTTCAAAGAAGACAATCAATAATATATTGAATGATTAAAAATTAATATAAAGAGTCAATTTTAATTGGCTTCAATTTTGAGGTTAATAGGTATTAACTTTCATTTTTATAAAATATGTCCACGTTAATGACTCCAAGATCTATTGTTTGAAAGATTTTCCCGAGGCACATGAAGCTAAGGTTGAAAGCAGTTAAGGGTGCTTGAATTCCTTTACAAGCCTATTATAAGCCAATATTCAATCAAAACGATTATTGCTAGCCATTAAAAAATCTACTAAGTATCAAGGGTAATAACTCTTGCATGTTATTACTGGGAATTCCTACAAAGCAAAAGGCTTTTGTATTGCTGTTTGCAAAGACTGCTTAATTTATTTGACGTCCTTGGGAAAAAAAAAATCTGCTGCTCAACCAGAAAAAAAAAAAAGAGTAGTTTGTCCCCATTATCTCTGAACAAGAAGTGTCAGGAAGCTTCAGGCTAGAATTAACATGAGATAGGCTATTAGAGTTGTAAGAGCATTTAGCAGCCTTCCCTACTGACTTCGGGATGATAATATATACAGCCCCCTGTAATCTGTCTCCTCTGCTGCTCTTTCTTTCCTCTTTCCTCCTCTCCTTCTTTACTAATATACATGCCTTATTATATTATAAAGCACGGTAAGAAGTAAACAGCTGCATTTTTCTACTAAAGTGACACCATTAGTTGGAGTTTTACCTTTGGCAAAGTCATATAAAGAATCACTGCTTAAATGTAACCATTTTTAAAAAGCCAAAAGGCATTCAAGCATAGATATTTTCCATGACCCATGCTCTGGAAAGTAAACTATATCGAGTATTTGCACTAGAAAAGTTTTCTCATGTTGCTAATTTACACAAATAGGGAATGCAAATTTAGTCAAGCTGAAGTTTAAGAAAATAATTGCTTAGAATTAGTATCTAATAATTTATGAAATAAAATTTAGGAGTGTTAGTAAGAGATGAAGAATGTATCTGGATGATTCAGAGTATCTGTAATTATTAACATAAATAATAAAGTCTCCCTGGAACTGAGTATGGCCCAAAGCACATTTAAAGCAAGGCAGCCTTTTCTTTTCTTGAAACTTATAAGACAGAATGTACCAGAAGTTTTATTTGAGCATTTTTAGTACCAAGCATTTCTAGTTTAATTTCCCATAAATTGGTATTAATACTCTTGAAGTTAAAAAGGCAGAGCAAAACAAAAATGACACAGTATGTAACTCAAAATTATTAAAGCTTAGGTATCAAAATATCTAACAAATAACAGGAATCTATGGACATTTCTCTTTAATTCAGTTGTTTTCAACCTTGGCATTATTGACAGAGCTGTACAATGCTTTGTTGGAGCAAGAATGATGATATTTTGCATCATATTTGACTTCTACCCATTAGATTTTATTAGCACCCTCTCACCCCACCCCACCAGCACACCATGAGTTGTGACAACCAAAAAATGCCTCCTTAAAAGCCAAATCACCCTCAGTGAAAAAAATCACTCTTAAGTGGAAGAACCAGTCTAAATTCTACAATGTTTTATTAGAACATTAACATTGGAAAAGGAGCTATCACCAAATTCTCAATTGCCAAGTTCAATTTGTTTTAAGAAAATAATTCACATACTAGCTGCAATAAGACACAGCTGAGCTTCACCTATACTTCCTATATACTTCCTGGGAAAAGGAAATATTATTACAAATATACGAGAAGTTTGTGATCTGAATACCAAATACTAAAATTTATAAATACTACTGTCTTCATCTGCTTGAGCTGTCATCACAAAGTACCATAGGCATGGTGTCTTAAACAACAGAAGTTTGTTTCTCCAGCTTGTGGATCACTGCCTTCTCGGTGTGTACTTACCTGACTTCTTTATGTGTTCAAGGTGAAAGAGAAAGCAAGCTCTGGTGTCTCTTCCTGTCAGAGCACTAGTCCCATATGAGAAATGAATCCTTAAGATCTCATCTAAATCTTACTACCTTCTGAACGCCCCATCTCCAGATACCATCACAGTGGAGGGTAGAACTTCAATATATGAATTTTAGGAGAACATAAACATTCAGTCCATAACAACAATTAAATTCCTAGCCTAGAAATGAATGTTTGTTGAGATAAAAAGTAAAATGTGTCTGTTATACTGTTCCTGGAAAAATCAGAGAAATAATTATTGTGAGTTACTTTTTAGTGTATTTGTGTACACATTCATTATGTTCAGATTAGATGAACATTATTAATACTACCTGACACTTTTATTGGTATAGTTAAATTTGAATTATTCTGGGTCTTGAACCTGTCACCAGTTTGTGTTTTATTCATATGCACATAAAATAAAGTGATAAAAAGAAAAGGTACAAATTTATTTACCCAAAAAAAAAAAAAAAAAAAGCACGGCATCACAAAAACTATGTAAAACAGTTTCTTACTATTTATTATAAAAGTAATCTATGATGTGAAATGTCTGGATGTGATTACTTTTGGACAAGGGAAAGGGACAGTGACTCTGAGAAGTGTATAAGGATAGGCCTGAGAAGTCCCCCTGAGTAAGGAGTAACTGAAAGTGATTCTATGGGGATAATTTCATTTCATTTATTTATTTATTTTTAATTTTCTTAAATGTTTATTTATTTTTGAGAGAGAGAAAGAGAGTGTGAACAGGGGAGGGGCAGAAAGAGAGGGAGACTCAGAATCTAAAGCAGCCTCCAGGCTCTGAGCTGTCAGCACAGAGCCCTACACAGGGCAGGGCTCAAACTCATGAACTGTGAGATCATAACCTGAGCCAAAGTTGGACGCTTAACCAACTGAGCCACCTAGGTGCCCATGGGGGGATCATTTTATGATCAAAGTTGAATACACTTTATGATTCATCAAGTTGTATACTTAGGATTTGTATAATTTTCTTCATATAGTTCAAACTACAACAAAAATATTTTAAAATTGGTTTTGAATTACATAAAGTTAGAATCACACATTTATTGCTTTTGTGGATTCAAAGATAAACAAGACAGCCTCAGCCCTCAGATGGGTCAAAGTCTAAAGAAAGACTCATATGTGTAAACAGATTGCACAGTGCAGTGCAATAAGTGATAAATGACATATATAAGCAGAGTTCCTGAGAACACAGATAAGGAAGTAATTAACTGTGCCTGGAGAAATCTGGAAAGATTTTATGGCAAGTGGGATTTGAACAGGATCAGGTAGTAGGGTAAGACCCCATTTTGCCATATACTAATTATTAGAAAGTAAGTTAGCTTTAAAGAAAATATGTGAATACAGGTTGGCTAATTGTGTATAGATTTCAGTTTCAAATAGATTCTATATTCTTGATAAAAACAAGGTAATCATGGGTAAAATGCAACTCAGCAAGGAATCCTTGCCTAATTTACTATTAAAAACGATCTAAATACTAAAATAATAAAATAGTAGACATGGATATTTGTGCTCCTTCTTTGGATGCCTTTGTCATTAAAAGTGTTCTTTTCTTTTTCTTCTTCTTCTTCTTCTTAATCATGTAGCAGTGAAAGGCAGAGGGTAAAAAGGCAATAGGAAAGATGAAATAATAAAATGTCACATAAATGCTGATGGAGTACATTATGCAAATTGATACTATGCAAGTACTTGAGAACAGTCTTAGTGATAAAGAGATGTGAAAACATGAGTAAATTTCCTCAAAAATCATTGCCAATCATCAGTGACTGATTACAAACACAAAAACTAACCCTTGAGGAAGAGTAATGGTTCTGTTCTCACAGGTGCAAGTTTTAACCTTGAGGGAAATGCTGGTTTCTAGAAATAGAATAGCAGTAGTAGCCACATTAACCAGGACTCAGGGTCAAAAAGGAACTGCCCTGTGTACTAGCAGAGTGTCTGTTGCAGAGAATGCTAAGAAAAAGGATCAGTTTTCACAAAATCAGAAGTTAGGCATAGGAATTTCTATATATATATTTTTTTGGAATTGTATGCTTGAGAACTACTTTTCTCTGTCAAAGCTACTGTTGAATAATACACTGAGTCAATCACTCAACCAGGACTAAAATTTCTAATTACTTAAAACCCCTACTTATTTTATTTACTTATTTATTTATTTATTTATTTATTTATCTACTTACTTATTTATATTTATTTATTTATGAGAGAAACAGAGCATGAATGGAGGAGAGAGTCAGAGGAAGGGAGGGAGAGAGAATCCCAAGCAGGCTTCACCTTCAGTGTGGAGCCACACGTGGGACTCAATCCAACACCCCTGAGACTATGACCTGAGCTGAAATCAAGAGTTGGAAGCTCAACAGGCTAAGCCAACTAGGTGCCCCCAAGCTCCTATTTATTTTAAATTACGTTTTCCAGATGTGATTTTAATTTGGGGATCTCTCATCCCTCCTTCTTTAGCAAAATCCTTTTAAAATGGAACATACGAACTAGTCAACTCTCAGGAGTACTTCTGTAAGCTTAAATTCTGAAATTCTGCTGTTCTCAAACAACCACCACTCATTTCATATCCCTGAGTCTCTTTCTCTACACCACATTTCTTCCTTGATCCCAACCAGCAATTCTATGATTAACCCCACCCTGCTTAGTTAGCAGTCTTGTACTGATTTCCCCATTACGATATTTTCACCAACCTCCTGAGCTCTCTCCCTTTCTCATCTTTCTAGTATATTCTCAGAACCAACCACTGTCCATGGATCAATACAAACACCGCCTTCTATTTTCTTTTATCATCAATGCCTCACACACTGGGAAAGATGAATCACATAGCAATGTTTATTGCTATTCACACAAAGTTACGGTTTCTACATTATTTTTTAAAAATATGTTTTATTTATTTCTAAGAGAGAGAGAGACAGCATGAACAGGGGAGGGTCAGAGAGAGAGGGAGATACAGAATCTGAAGCAGGCTCCAGGCTCTGAGCTGGCTGTCAGCATGGAGCCCAACACGGGGCTCGAACCCACAAACCGTGAGATCATGCACAAACCGTGAGATCATGAGCTGAGCCGAAGTCAGATGCTTAAACAACTGAGCCACCCAGGTGCCCCTATGGTGTCTACTTTAAACTGCACCATTAACATGCTTACTACTATAATTCAATAGAATTATAATATTCAAAGAATTCAAAGAAATTCTTCTTTTCCAATTCTTTGAGACATTTATTATAATTATTTACTATACTATACTATAAATCCCCAACCATAATTCAGAGTTAGAAAAGGTGAATATCAGTAAAAAAAAAAAAAACCCTCCATAACTTCTCTACCATGTTCAGTTATCTATATATAATGGCACACATTCCTCTTTCCTTTACTTCTGTGTCTGAGATTGCTTTTATCCTATTCTCAGAGAGTAAACTTTTGACCCATGAACTAAAAATTGTATTTTCTTTCCTTCTTTGGGCTCCTATTCCATTAATTATTCTCCCTTTTGCATTATTGAAATACTGTTTTACTTACCTAATTAAAATAGTTTAAGTCTTCTTCAACCTAAAAACAACTCTACCTCCTACCACCCCTCAAAAAAATACCCCAACCCCCCCCACACACAAAAGAATTTATCTCAATACTACTACCTCCTCCAGGAGATACTGATTTATTTCCTTTCCTCCATTTGTGGTCAAATGTCTTGAAAGAATACTTTATACTTACTTTTGTAAATATCCAGACTTTCCATTTATTCCTTGTCAATGGTGTATACAGTGGTGTAAACCCAGCATTAGTATTTGTAGAAAGCTATGTGTCTTTGGGCAAGTTATATAATTCTTCTAAACCTATACAATTTTCATACCTACTGTGAAAAAGTTGATAGGGGAATTAAAAGGCATAATGTTATACATTGGTACAATGCGTGGCACTATACAAGTGTTATATGTAGGTGTTCCATAAATATTATCTATCATTATTCTTATTCCTTTATATTTTTATTCCTATTATTTCTGCTATTGTTCTTCAGCCCACTTCTGCTCATAACCTCATCCTGGGTAGGGTCATCAATGACCTCTCAATTGTCAAACCCAATGAACAATTTTAGAAGCTTTATTCTCTTTGAATATTAATATTTGATGCTTGTTAGATGCCTTTGCCATTTGAAATACTTTTCTCATTTGATGTTTACAATGTCTTTCTTAGTTCTTTTTTCTGCTATTCCTACACAGTGTCCCTTATTGACTCCTTATTCTTAGCTCTTAAATGATGAATTTCATCAAGATTTTGTCCTTGATTTTATTTCCTTCACTTTCATGCAGTTTCCTTAAGATAATTCACTTTAACAAGGCTAATGACTCTAGTTCCACGTCTTCCCTGAGCTCTGAAACTGTATTTCCAATTGTATACTGAAGGGCTTCCCACAGATGTTTCATAGGCTGAATATCAAAATAACATGTCTTCAATGGAACTCATTTGTATTCCCCTCAAGTGATGCTCTTCCTGCAAACTTTGTTTTAATTGTCTCCCCCTAGTCGTCTCTAATTTTAACTTTGATCCTATCATATCTCAATTTAAATGTTTAAGTCATCTTTTTTCTTTTTTTAAAATTTTTGTTTAATATTTTATTTATTTCTGAGAGAGAGAGAAAGAGAGAGGAGAGAGAGAGAGAGAGTGTGAGCAGGGGAGGGGCAGAGAGAGAGGGAGATACAGAATCTGAAGCAGGCTCCAGGCTCTGAGCTAGCTGTCAGCACAGAGCCCGACGTGGGGCTCAAATCCACAAACCGTGAGATCATGACCTGAACCAAAGTCGGACGCTTAACCAACTGAGCCACCCAGGCGCCCCTAAATCATCTTTTTTCTACTGGCTTTGAACTCCCAGTTCATCTGCCACAAAATTATCTCAAAAATCAAATGTCAGCACCACCATGTAAATGTATGAAACAGTACTGAACTGTACACTTAAAAATAGTTAAAATGCTATATATTTTGTCATGTATATTTTGCCACAATAAAAAAAATAAAAATAAAATTCTGGTAAAAATGCTTTAATATTTCCCATTACTACAAAGAGGATATTTCAAACCCTGGTTCCAATTTACCCATGGAAATTCCTCTGCTGCTGATGTTTCTGTGATTCTTATCTTCACCCTACTTGTTGAATATTCTAGGACTCTTTACTACCACTGGCCCTTGGAATATATTGTTCTCTCTGCTCAAAATATGTGGGGTTTTTTTGGGGGGGGGGTGTGATGAACTCTTATTGATGATTTAATCTCTATTCTCTCTGTTAAATTTTCTCAAAATCTCTCGGCAGAGACCAGTGATTTCCTTATAAACACTCCAATAATAGCATTATTATATATGTCTTATCACCTTATAGTATAGTTATTTATACTAGACTGTGAACACATTAATCACAAGACTGTGCCTCATTAGCCTTTTTATCCTCAGTTTTTATTGGAATTCCTAGAACAAAGTCGCTACTTATTATGGGTTGCACAAATCAATGAATGAGAATACATACAAAGAAAAATGGCAAATAACATAACAAAAATTCTTGTTAGAGTAGTTCATTTAAGATGCCTCAGTTCTTAGAAGTGCCATTATTTTATGTGCAGTTGAGAGGGAAACAATTTTGTCAATTGAATTGTAATATAATACTTCTTAAAACTTACATTTTCAAAACTTTTATAGTTATCAAACCAGCTCTTTTAGGCTTATTTAGATGTGCAAAAATTTTTAAATGTAATTTATAAGCAATATCACTTTGGGCAGGTTATATAACTTTTCTAAATCTCAATTCCACTTGCTTTTGAAATTTCAGATTTCACTCTTTTGAATCTTTAAAAAAAATTTTTTATTATTATGTTTCTTTATTTTGAGAGAGAGAGAGAGAGAGAGAGAGAGAGACAGAGTGTGAGTGGGGGAGGTGCTGACAGAGAGGGAGACAGAATCCGAAGCAGGCTCTAGGCTCTGAGCTATCAATGCAGAGCCTGATGAGGGGCTCCAGCCCAGAAGTGTGAGATCATGACTTGAGTCGAAGTCAGATGCTAAACTGACTGAGTCACCCAGGTGCCCCTCTTTTGAATCTCTTTTTGAGTTATTCATCAATGAGCATGTTTTCATACCAATTACCATTCTCTGGGCTGCTAAGTATGTCGTGAATGAAGTTATTTCTTCCACTTTCTCTATTTTCTATAAAATTTTCATGTAGACTTTTGACTTCCATTTGGAATTTTTTCTAAATTTTTTTAATGTTTATTCATTTTTGGAGAGAGACAGAGTGTAACCAGGGAAGGGGCAGAGAGAGGGGGAGACACAGAATCGAAAGCAGGCTCCAGGCTCTGAGCTATTAATACAGAGCCTGATGTAGGGCTCAAACTCATGAACTTTGAGATCATGACCTGAGCCAAAGTTGGACGGTAAACCAACTGAGCCCCTATGGTGTCCCCCTTTTGGTAGTTTTTAATATATGACACTTTATAAATCTTACTACAATGTGTTCATAGATAGTTTTCTTTGAAAACAAGGACCCATGCCCTGCTTCAGACGGTGACTACATGGATGGTTGGTTGAAAATCATGAGGTTGCAGTTGTTCACTCACATTGTCAGTAATAATGACAAGTCATTATAGTTTTGGCAAGCTTATTTTTAAACCAGTCCAATGGATGTACACTAACAAACTAAAATCAAGAAGCAAAATATTGCAGCACCTGCGTGGCTCAGTTGGTTAAGCACCTGACTTCAGCTTGGGTCATGATCTCAACTGTTTGTGAGTTAGAGCCCCGCGTCAGGCTTTGTGCTGACAGCTCAGAGCCTGGAGCCTGCTTCAGATTCTCTCTCTCTCTCTCTCTCTCTCTCTCTCTCTCTCTCCCTGCCCCACCTCTGCTCACACTCTGTCTCTGTCTCTCTCAAAAATAAACAAACACTAAAATGAATTTGTAATGAGGTAAAATATTAACACTCATGAAGAAAGTTTCCTAGTTATCACTTTCAGAAAGCATTTATCTCATTCATCAGCTTAACCATTCGCCAACCATCCGCATGTGTGTGTGCGCGTGCACACGTGTGTATGCCCATGCGTATGTTTGCAAGTACAGAGTAGCATTTTTGAGGACATATTTTTCAGAAGTAGCTTGAGTTTAAAATTCACCATGAAGGAAGCATTTGGCCTTTGGCAGTTATGCACAGTGTCCTGGTGATACATTGCCTTTCTTTATCAATGCTCAGGACTCTTCATTTAGTGCTTTGGTATTAACAATATAATTTTACAGCATGTCAAAAAGCTCCAGAATTTGTCAGCTTATCCTATCTGATTAAACATATACTTATTTAGTTTTCTTCAGTTGAATCACATGTTGCTGGAAGAAAGTGCTATTAGTCAACTAGCTGGAAGTTTCTGACCAATGGATGTGGAGCACCTTAAAGATAATCCTGGGCTACAGTTGTAGTGGTCACAGCAATTTCTCATTCAGGTAGAAATGCATTCATCTGTTCTGAGGTATACAACAAATTTCCTTCAGTTGCCTTGATTCATGTGCGATAGCCAATCTTTTTACAAACAACTCGGTAATAAATACATGTGTCTTATATTCTTGGATCTCATTAGAGCTTTTGGTTGTTCTTTACAAGAAATTTATAGAGTTGTGTTCATCCCCCCTGATGAATATTTGCTTCATTAATATCTAATTCATGCCCCACTGCTCTGAGTACATGCCTTTCTGAGTACAAAATAACTTATTGTTTCAATACTGAATCACAAAGTAAGTAATCTTTTTGATGACATTTTCAGCAATGCACATAACTCAATTTAAGTGACAATATGAATAGCCATGATGGAGTTCCCATATGTGCTGGAAACAGCAGTTACATCAAGACTGAGCCAGCAATGATGGTAAGTTGCCATCAGTTGTTAAAATGTTAGGGGAAAAAATCAGTCCTTATAAACAACAAAATATTGTTGATTCCAAGGGAATTCAGCACAGTGACCCTTCTAGAACTTCTCTGTTTTTTCTCCACTCACAATTCCACCCATTTACTTCTTTCTCAATAGATGACATCACTTCCTACCCTACTTAGAAAACTCTCGAAATTTTGAAGTGTATTTTATACTTGCTGATTTTACTTTCTTTCTCACCATCACTTGCTCTTTACCTCAAAGTATTTTGACCTTCTGCACTACACTAATGAAACAGAAGTTCTGAAGGTCACTGATAGTAATCACAATGCAAAAATGGCATTTTTCTCTGACCCATGCTTTTCATTCACTGTGAACGATTTTCACAATTTTGACTACCCCAGACTTGACATTCTCTTTTCTTCTTACTTTCCTAATACTTAAAGCAGGATTTTTCAACATATTTAATTGTGTTACTTATCTCATTTTTTTAAAGAAGCTCAAATTTCAGGGTGCCTGAGTGGCTCAGTTGGTTGTTTGCCTGACTCTTGATTTTAGCTCAGGTCATGATCCCAGTGTTGTGGGATCAAGCCCCAAGTGGCTCCACACTGAACATCGAGCCTGCTTAAGATTTTCTCTTTCTCAGGGGCACCTGGGTGGCTTGGTCAGTTAAGTGTCCACCTCTTCAGCTCAGGTCATGGTCTCACAGACAGAGCCAGCACAACTGGGGGAGGGGCAGAGAGAGAAGGGGAGAGAGAGAGAATCCCAAACAGGAACCCTGCTGCTGGTGCAGAGCCTGACTCGGGGCTTGAACTCATGAAACCTGAGATCATGACCTGAGCTGAAACCAAGGGTTGGTCACTTAACCAACTGAGCCACCCATGCACCCCTAAAGTTTCTATTTAAATTCCAGTTGATTAATATACAGTGTAATATTCATTTCAGGTGTACAGTATAGTGATTCAACATACAATGCTCGGTGCTCATCACAAGTGCACTCCTTAACCCCCCTCAGCTATTTAACTCATCCCCCCACCCACCTCCTCTCTGCTTTTAAAAATCACCACCTGGGGTGATTTTCTAGTTTACAACAATTTTTCCTATTTTGGGAATAGTGAACAAATATGTACCTGGGGTTAGATATCTGATCAAATTGGACACATAGATTTGGTATCCTTGGAATTCAAAATTTAAAAAGAAGAGACACAAAGGCTTGCTGAGCATTTTACCAAGTGTGTTGTAATAAATGTCAAAAACTGGAACAAAAATGTGTTCCTTCTACTCTTCTCTCTTTTTTTGTTTTAATTTTTAAATGTTTTTTTTTTTGAGAGAGAAAGGGAGACAGAGCATCAGCAGGGGAGGGGCAGAGAGAGAGGGAGACATAGAATCCGAAGCAGGCTCCAGGCTCCAAGCTGTCAGCACAGAGCTCAATGCAGGGCTTGAACCTGAACCCACAAACCATGAGAGCTGAAGTCAGATCCTTTCCAGACTGAGCCACCCAGGTGCCCCGTGTTCCTTCTACTCTTAACGATTGCCCTGCTCTCTGCTCTTGTGATAAAGTATACTGTTCAGGTTTTCAGTTAAAGGTATAATTTAATATTAAACACTGCATAGACCAACAGTGAGAATCTACCATTAGCTGATCCCTCAACAGAGAGATACAAACACTCTGAATGTTTAGGATGTGTTTTCTCCTTTCCTGTTCCTTAAAGACTTCGGAATAAAATTTTATTCACAAAGGATATATGATTTGGACTTTCGAACTTCACTTCATTTGGAATTTCATTCCAAAGTCCAAATCCTATATATTTTTTGAGTAAAGTTAAGTAACATGCGAAGTTTGGTAGGTGAACATTGTTAGATAAGATTTTTTTTTTACATCAAGTTAAATATGATTCTCAGAATTTTATTGTAAAGTTCAACCCATTTGTTTTTTATCTCTTAACCATTTGTTTTCCTTATTATCAGGGCTATGAGAATGGTTATATGTTCAGAGTTACTTTTTGTTGTCTATTTTTTACAACACACCTGTGAGTTAGCAAAATATGATTATTCATACTGTACAGATGGCGGGACTAAGGTATAATGCCATCTAAAAGCTGAATAGCAGAGTCGGAACCAGAATTTATGATTCCCTAAGCCTTTATGTAGAGCAGTATTTCCAGTGATATCCCTGGTCTCTCTTTAGTGTTTGCGAACAAAAGGCTTCATATAATTGCAGTCTCTAACAAAATGCCAACTACTGTTTCAGGATGTATTTGACTCTTTCACTTTAATGGAAATATATAGTTTATGGAAATGTAGACCATGCTTATCAGTAGTACTCAAACATCTAATCTGGTATAGATATTTCAGTTTTCCAAACTTGGTCACAAAACATAACTTCAATTCATCTTTATATCATCTTAGTTTTCTTTATTTGTTATTTGTCTTCTCTAAAGTGTGTGTCAAAACAGAAGTTTGTTTAATTCCTACCTCATTTGATTTTTTTCTTTAGAGTGTGTTTACTAAAACAAGCAGTGATCTCTGGTGGGGGAAAAGGTATTGAAGGAAAATAGCATGGGGCTAAGTCTTTAACCCTATGTGCCAGGTTTAGAAAACTGTCAGCTTAGTGACCCAGAGAAAATCATATTTTATGACAAATCTAAAAATTCAGATTAAACTTGTTTTACTATAGGTAAAGAAGGGAAGGACAGAGGGAGAAAAATAATTTGGACTGATATACTTTTGTTCTTATTTCTAAAGAAGCTATATGCCAATGTTAATTCAAAAACGCTTTTTTTCCTCTCTAAAAACTAAGTACAGAAAGAAGAGATATTGGCCAAACCTACATGTTTTTCCCAGGGCCAGTTTTGGAGTAACTAGGTTAATGAAACGCATAGGATAATATTACAACTGATTTTCCATAATGCAGAAATAAAAATAAATCCTTGCCGTATGTACCACTTATATAATATCTAAATTAAGACTTTTTAAAGGGTTTTCAAAGTTTAGTTTACCATCCATGTCATTTAGACTCTTTTTCTGTCAGTTAATGGAGTGCAGGGGCTAACCTAACTCATATGATTCCCATCTGTCATCGCCACAGCAGTGGTGAAGCCCAAAATGAAATTCCATTCTTCATTTAATTCCTGTAGCTTGATATTAGTCAGGTAATCAAGCACAACTCCTGGGGTCTTGTGTTTTCAGATGAGGAAACTAAGGTCAAGTGACTTGCCCTGGGTCACACAGCAAGACATCATAAGAACAGGGAAAGATGCAGTAGCCTTGGACATTTTAGACGTTACCAAGACCACTGAACCATACTACCTTCTCAGGTAATTGCCTTCTTTGATATCAAGTGGGTCACATTTTATTGCCTCCTATTTTTTCCTTTTTAAGCAGGATACTGTGTTTTTTTTCCTTTCTTTCTGTCTTCTTTTAAACGGGCATTTAGAAATGCTGTTCTCTGCTTAGCATTTCTGATAATTATCTTCAAGGAAACCAGAATACAAATTTAAAGTACTCATTAACATGCTGATTAGAAATTTCTCTCAAAGACTCAAAAGGCTAGAAGAGACCCCCAGAGATCATCTGATCCAGCCCCTGACTTCAGGCATGTTTCACCTAAACAGTCTCCAGCAGATGGAAAACTGTATTTATGACCCCCAAGGAGAGAGTCTCCAACCTCCTTTGGTAACACAACCCTGTGCTTAGATCTGCTTTACCATGTAATGGATTATGAGTGAAATGTAGAAAAATAAACTGCCCTCTCTTGTAATGTCAGATATTACTAAATGACTAAGATTAACCATAATTTATATTTGTATTCATACAACTGATCAACATTTCTGATTCTATCTTGGAAAAGTCTAGCTTGTCATTAGATATTCTCTTGACATAAAACCTGTTGTAATTTATTTTCCAGTGTAAAGACATACCCCAGAATATACTGAATCTTTGTAATGTTGAGTTAAAATGTCTACCCTTTTTATTTCTGTGCTTTTTGCTTCTGCAATGTAGAATATGTCCCATAGAAATACTAGTACTTTCTCTCAATCCTTACCCCATCACCCAACCAGGATAACCTTAGGCCCAGTTTGAGAAAAATGTGAGAATTAAGACCAGTCTCTGATGGCTTAGAAATTAAATGATGATCTGGGTACAAGTGTGTATCCTGACTTGTTCATGGGAATTGCCTTCATCATTTTCTAATTTCCCTAGCAGCTTGTGGATAGAGCTTCAAAAAATCCCACCTCCATAATCCCAATCCCATCTCTGCATCATTCCTTTTAGGGACTGATCTCAACTCTGCCCATTTATGCTTCTGACCTAGAATAATTTTGTCTTCATTAAAATTAGAATATCTCTATAAAAATATTAATGAGACTCTACTGGAACTCCATATTGAATAGCAGAAATTATTTGTTGAAAGAAAAAAAATTCTTAGCTCAAAATACCTAAAAGAATGAGAAGTTTACTCAAAGGGCGGTCCCCTCATATCTACACAATCAGCTTTAATGAACATGAATTATATCCTGGGCACTGAAGGTGGTGGGAACATCCTGTCATTTCTTCATAAATTAAGATATTTAAGTATATCAACGACAACTGCAGATTCTCAGAGACTACCTTCCAGATCTTCTCTCTTCTTGTACATTCTTTGCTTCCTTATTAAGGCAAATCTATGAGACAGATCAAGTATTGGCTTGAGAGTTGGGTTATCTGACTTTCTAACTATAGATCTTTCACTGGCCAACAGTGAGGTTCAGCAATGCTTTGCTATGGATCTTGATATATTTATCTACAAAATGAAGAGCTTATAATAGATGACTTATAGGATCTCTTTTACCTCTAAAATTTTAGCATAGGGGTGCCTGGGTGGCTCAGTCAGTTAAGCATCCAACTGCAGCTTGGGTGGTGATCTCATGGTTTGTGAGTTTGAGCCCCTCATCGGGCTTTCTGCTGTCAGTGCAGATTCGGCTTCAGATCCTCTATCTTCCACTCTCTGTCTTTCCCTTATGCATGCGTGTGTGCTCTCTCACTGTCTCAAAAATAAACATTTAGTAAAAAGAAAATTTTAGCGTAAGTCAATGAACAAGTAAAGAACTGAATGACAGAATACAGTTATTGAATATTTTGATCTAGTTCGACCTCATTTCTTTCTTACAATAAAACAGTGATTTACTTAAATGTGCATTTTTGAAATGTATTTCATTGTAAGCTAAATTTTGATTAAAAATTGCTGACTCAATATAGCAAATATTTATTGGACCCGTATGTGCTAGATATATGAAAGATAAAAGAAAAAAGCAGTTCATTATTTAAACATTTAAATATGTCAGTGGTTAATTCTATGGATGTAGCTTGAGTCCAAAATTAAATATCAATTACATAAAAGTCTGATTAAATACAATGTGCTATATCCCTAGGGCAGAATTTAGAACAAAGTATTAAACCAAGTCTGTTTTAATGAAAAATTTCATGTCAGAATTTGTCCAAATATCTTTTACTGCCTCTCCTAGGAATATACCCAGGCTGATATTTACTACTCTTGCCAAATGAAGGCTAGATAAACATTTTGTACACATCTAACCATGGCATAGCAATAGCAAGGGAGAGCATTGCATGTTCATGTCAGTAAGGTCAACAGTGCTGTTTATAATGTTAGAGGTGTTAGGGAGGTGTTGGGTACCAGTGAAGAAACTGTCTCCAACTAGAACAGCCCAAAAATGTTATGCGGAACCAATGATGCATACTTGTATTTAAAAATTAGTGTCAACTCTGGTCAATAGAATGCTATCTTTTCAAGATGTCCACATCCTACTGCCTAGAACCTGTGTCTATGTTTTGTTAACTGGCAAGGGGGAATTAAAGTTGCAGATGGAATTAAGTTTACTAAGCAGCTGACTTTAAAATAAGGAGGCAATTTGGGAATATCTGGGTGGGCACAGTGTAATCACAAGTGACCTTAAATGTGGAAGAAGGGCAGAAGAGTCAGAGGTAGAGACAGATTTAAGGATGCTACACTGCTGACTTTGAAGATGGAGGAAGGGGCAAGTAGCCAAAGAATTCGGGCGGCCTCTAAACATTGGGAAGGCAGGAGGCAGATTTGCCCCTTGGGCTTCCTAGAAGGAACACAGCCCTGATGAAACTTTGATTTTAGTCCAGTGAGATCATTTCAGACTTCTTGCCTCCATAACTATAAAATAATACGTTTGAGTTGTTTTAAGCCACAAAGTTTGTGGTAATTCATGACAGCAACAATGGCAAACTCATACAGCATCCTTCTGACAGTAGAGAGATCAGAAGAAAATGTCTTCTGAACAGGCTCCTTTATAAGACAATAGCCTGTGCAGACTGATCTCCACAAAGTACTTGAGACTCTACATCTCCAGAGGCAACAATTATTGTCATAAAAACTGTTGTAACCTATAAAGTCTCTTCTGATGTGACAAACCAATGTGCCTTAACCCTCCTAGTACAAGTGGGGTTGGTTGTCATCATCCAAAATAGATTATTCTTAAATAGGCAGAGACCCTATTTTAATACTTCTTTATATCTCTTTACACTGTACATTGAGTAGGCCATAATTAAATATGATTACTGATTGTGTTATCATAAGGACCTCATAATAGTCTCAGGTAGAGAGTAAGCCCCAAACTGGAGGTAAATGCATATTAATAAGATTTCAACAAACAATGTCCAGGTCTCTGTTTATGAATGATTATTTTTAAATTCTATAATATAAATATAATATTAAAATTTTAATTGTTATTTTATATTTTGAAATGGTAGCTTGTAGCCTAAATTGTAATTCTCACAATTACAGTAGAAGTAGAGAAGGTGAGGATTAGCAATTCTCCTATGAAACCATGTAAATACAATATAGTATTCTCTAGGAGTTTTAACATTATGTTCATTCAGGTATGTAGAATGTTTATCATTTCTATTGTGTCTATCAGTAAGTTCAGACTTAGGCATTTTGGACATCCTTGTATCTCTTTATATCAAAAATGTCTAAAATTATTTTCAAAATTGTTTTCATGTTTCATCTGCATAGGCATCTTTGAACTTCCAAATTACCTCCTTGAATGTAAGAGAAAAAGATGTATAAGGAGATGTGTATTTTAGGGGCGCCTGGGTGGCTTAGTCGGTTAAGCGTCCGACTTTCGCTTAGGTCATGATCTCACGGTTCGTGGGTTCGAGCCCCGCGTCGGGCTCTGTGCTGACTGCCAGCTCAGAGCCTGGAGCCTGTTTCAGTCTGTGACTCCCTCTCTCTCTGACCCTCCCCTGCTCACGCTGTCTCTCTCTCTCTCCTAGAAATAAATAAAACATTGAAAAAAAAAAAAAAGGAGATGTGTATTTTAATATGTATTTGACATATTTTTAAATGAAGAAAAACTTCTAAATTCAATACATTAATTATATTCTAGCTATCTGAAAGATCCCCAAACATCAAATTTACAGTCATAAATTCAATTAATTACATAATTTTATTAGGGGCCCCAAGTTTTACTGCCACATATTGTTCATTGTCATCTAATTCTTTATGTACCTCAAATATCTTTATTGGACTTATAACCTCTTTAAGACAAAATTCATGTCTACTTCATTTTTACATCCTTCAAAGTTACTAATCAGCATTATATATTTTATATAGCAGCTGCTCTAGAAGTGTTTGTTACAAGACTGAATAAAACAATGAAGAGAAGGCCACTTAAATGTAGCTTGAAATAGATCTTATAAAAAAGCCACCTTCTTTGTATAGAAAACGCAGTGTCTTTGTTTTAGAAAATTATTTATACTTACTAATTTACCAAATTCTAACATCCAGTGCCTCTCTTAATTTCTATCTATTTGAAATAGAAAGTGAAATAGCTATTAAGGTTTATTTTATTGAAGAACCAAATCCATTACCCCTATATTGAAGTTCATTTCTATTTTGTGTGGTAGTAGTTCTGCACTCTGGAGTCCTTATTGGATTGAAGAGCAAATATATACATATGTTCTGTTGTGCCAGGGGGCACAAATTCTGTCTTGATTTACTCATGTGCAACTACTATTAACACGGTGAGGAATTCAGGGCAAAGTTTATTTTATTTTTCAAAAAGGATCATGTTGTTACATATTCCAAATAACACATGAACTCTCTTAGACTATAAAACCAATGATGTGCAGCCACACACATTTAGGGTACTCATTTGGCTTTTTCATTGACTAAATGTCTGACTAGTCTGACTCATTCTTTATGGCATATATTTTTAAAAGCAAGATTTGACAAAGAGAGAAATGAGGTGGATTTCTGGAACTATAAAACATGGATTCAGAAATTATAGAAAAAATTCTACATTTTAAGGTTAACACATAGCAGACATGATGAAACATAGGAAAATGTTGCTTGCATTGTTTGATTTTAAATGTACAAAGATTATCCATATGGTTTGAGATAATCTCATTTGAGTATTGTTGTTTGGTCAAGTAAAATAAATGCTGCCTAATCGCTCTGAATTTGGAGAAGTTGAGAGAGGGGATCCTCATGGGAATATTGAACACTGAGAAGAGATGGGAGCCAGGAAGGGAGATACAACAGGAGATCCTTCTATAGGTTATCCTTCCCTGAAATCAAACCTTATATTCCTCTGCGAGTAAATGTTGGAAGGAGCAACCTTAGACAGTCCACACTCTTGGCTGTCCCACCCCCTGAGCTCATACAACCTGTCTAGTCACGGTCACAAGGGAATTGACAAACAGACCCTACAGGGTTGGCTATGAAGTACAAACACACTAAGAGTCTGTCCTCACACATTCTGGCTCAACATCTTACTAATGAAAGGATTTTGAAAAGCCATTTCATTTCTCTGTTGGTTGTCTACCTTGTATAAGATATAAGAGATTTTTAGAATTTGCCAATGATTCTTTCTGTCCTACACTTATGTCTCTAAATTTTTTAATGCCATCTAAGTTGACATGTTACTTATAATTTTGTTTATAAGTAGTCATATTTTGTACTGTAGCATTATTGAAGGTAAAACAAAATAAAGTATAAGGTAGAGAATGAAATGGCAAAATATCTTGCAGTATGCCCCGATTTAAACCAAAGGGTAACAGAAAACAATAATGGGGATATTCACACAAAATTCTTACTTAGAGCTAAGATAGAATTATTTATTGCTTTTGAACCAGGCTCTTTAGATGTATGTTGTTTATGGAGATGGATAATGTTGGCTGCCCTTCAAATATAGGGAGGCTTGAAATTGAGTATGTCAAGTCAGGACAAAAATACTAAACACACATGTCATTTTAGTATTAAAAATATTAAAATATAGAATAATATAAAGATGCTATTGCATCATCAAGTTTGAAAAATATATGTATCTTTCAATGGGGAATTGGCTGAAGAATATGACAACACATCCTTTCTGAACCCTAGGAGCTTAGGATCTAATGCTGGGGAGAAAAAGACAACACAAAGAAACCTGCAATGTATCTTAAGATAATAAAAACCAATGTTAGACACACATTCCTGTAACAAGTCTATTATAAAAATAATAGAATCAAGGACGAGAAAAACAGATTTCTTGTTTAAATTAAGGAGAGGGGCGCCTAGGTGGCTCAGTTGGTGAAGCATCAACTTTGGCTCAGGTCATGATATCACAGTCTGTGAGTTCGAGCCCCACATTGGGCTTTGTGCTAACAGCTCAGAGCCTAGAGCCTGCTTCAGATTCTGTGTCTCCCTCTCTTTCTGTCCCTCCCCCACTTACTCTCTGTCTCTCTCTCAAAATAAAGACATAAAAAGTTTTAAATTAAAGAGAAAGAAACAGACTAATGGTGGGGAGGCTGATAGTGTGAAGGTATCTAGGATTGAATAAATTTCAAAGTAAAGTGATTACCTCTTGAGAAAATGGAAAGGTGAACTGGGAACAGTAATATAGATCATCAATACCTTTTTAATGGTTATTATGTGTCAGGCCTCTTCTGTGAGTTTTGTATGTATTAGCTCATGTAATTTTTCAACAGCCAAATCAAAGTGGTATTATCCTGATTCTATGTGGACAAAATGGATATGGAGAGGTTGAGTGATTTGCCCCAGGTCTAATTAGCTGGAAAGTGGCAGAGTTGGTTACAGACCCAGGTAGTTTGTGTCCAGAGTCAGCCCTCTCAACCTTGACATTGTACACCTCTTGAGAGTCAACAGAGTAGATGAGGGCATCCATTCAAATCATAACCTAAGATACAAAAAGCAGTAAATAGCAAATATCCAGTTTTCAAAGGGGAGGAAACTATTTTATGAAATACTCTAGAAAACAATTTTAAACAGATTATTAAATTATGTTTTATTAATATTTAGGAAATAAATCATTGATCATATGAATATTTTAATCCTTGGGTATGAATTATGCCAAACTCATCTCTTTACCTTTATGGTTAACTGTACCTATAAAGCATGAATATAGTACAGGCATAATGTACCTTGATTTTAGCAGAAATGTCTTTCTGTCTTACTAAAAATTACAAAAATCATCAAAATCGTCTTAAAACTGAACGTTAAATAAAATCTTGATGATTTAGTCTAAATAGAGTCAGAGATAACTACAATGCCTCAAAAGTGCTTACAAGTAGATAAATACAAAGATGAATGGATGTCTTGAGTGATGAATAAAAAGTTTTGTTTTGGGGTTTTTGGGTTGAAATTATCCATCAATCAAATACAGGATGGGGAGGATTAAGTAAGGATTTATATTTTTTTAAAAAGTGTGAAAGCTTTACTTAACTGGAAGTTTGATATGATTCAAAGAATGGTAGTCAAAAAGGCTAATGCGCTCAAGGGGAGCGCTATCAGAAATACAGTATCAGAACAAGAGAGGTAATGGACGGTATAATTCTAAGATCACATCTCAAAAGTTACATTACACCTGAGTGACACATAATGAAGGGACATAATTAGGAGAGCAACCTGGACGGTAAAAATGTGGACGTTTAATGAATTAACAACATAAGTTTAGTCTGTAGAACAGGTGTGCATGTGCATGTGTGTGCCTACATGCGTGTGTGCTCCACACATAAATATTGGGAGTACATTGATCCCTTTTTGAGAAACAGAACAGCATGATCTGATCCACATTTTAACAGGAGCCCTGTCTGCTATGTTGAGACAAAAGTGGAGTGATGGAGGGGCGCCTGGGTGGCTTAGTCGGTTAAGCGTCCGACTTTCGCTTGGGTCATGATCTCGCGGTTCCTGGGTTCGAGCCCCGTGTCGGGCTCTGTGCTGACTGCCAGCTCAGAGCCTGGAGCCTGTTTCAGTCTGTGACTCCCTCTCTCTCTGACCCTCCCCTGCTCACGCTCTCTGTCTCTCTCTCTCTCTCTCCTAGAAATAAATGAAAAATATTAAAAAAAAAAAAAAAGTGGAGTGAAAAAAGCAAGGAAACAACATAGGCAGTAATGATCCAGATGAGAGATCAAGGTTACCTGAATTGGGATGATTCAAAATGATGAAATGCAGTATCTTTTTGGCTTTATCATAACCTTAAAGGTGAAGCCAACAGGACTTGGTAGCTTGGTAGTATGATCTGCAGGGTATGAAACACTATATGCCAAGGTATTTGTCCTGGCTGTATGTTATGCAAATAAAATTCCAGATTTTAAAGAAACCTTAGAAACTTTCTAATGAAAACTTTGATTCTTTAAAGGAATTCTGTCTACAAGAACCTGCTCCTGCTCCTTGAACACTTCCTTGACTAGGAATTTACTAGCTCACACAGCACCCATTTTAGAATAGCTCTGGTTTTAAGAGCTCTTTTTCTTACAAGGAGTCAAAGCCTGCTTCTCCACGATGAACAAATGTGATCGTGTGTTTTATAATAAGAAGTATATATTTGATCTTCCTCCTCTTTTTGGCATAGAGCTCCTAAAACCCTTGGAATTTCCTAAGGGCCAAGAGTGATAAGGTATCTTGATATTCATGACAAAGCCTTTTCAAACACATCTGACTTTATGTTAATGAGGTGACTCTTGGAAAGCACTTATGGATGGGGGACTGGTCACTAGGGGAACCAATATTATGGTTAGAGGGTGGGAACTTTCAGTTCCCTGGAGAGTAGAGGGGTTGGAGATGGAGTTCAGTCACCACTGGCTAGTGATTTAATTAATCATGAAATGTAATGAAGCATCTGTGAAAACCCAAAAGGACAGGGTTGAGGGAGCTTCTGGGTTGGTGTATCAGAATGCCTCCATGTGCCACTGTGCCCAGGGTCTCAGACCCCAAGGGAACAGAAACACCTGCATTCAGAACCTTGCCCTGGGTATGTCTTCTTCTGACTGTTGATTTGTATCCTTTAATACATTTTGCAATAAGCCAGCAATCTAGTGAATAAACAGTGTTCTTGAGTTCTGTGAGCCCATCTAACAAATTAATCAAACCCAAGGAGGGGGTGAGGAGGATGGGAATCTCTGATTTATAGCTGGTCAGTCAGAAGAACAAGTAACAACCTGAACTTGCGATTGGCATCTGAAGTGGGGGCAATCCATGAGACTGAACATTTAACCTGTGGAATCTGACACTATCTCCAAATAGTGTCAGAACTGAGTTGAATTATAGAATACTTAGGTGATTTCTGAAAATTGCTTGGTGTAGGGAAAAAAAATACACACACGTTGAAATTAGTGTCAGAATTGTAACAACTGAATGAGAAGAGATGAAAAACCTGTGAGGAAGGTGGGTAAGAGAAAGGAAAAGAGGGGAGGAACTGTGTTTGTTTCTTCACTTCAAGCATGGTATGTGGCATTAGGTATGTAATAAATATTTTTTGCTATCTGGGCAATTTGGAAGAAGGGCATTGGATCATAATGATATGACCATAGAATATTAGTTTGTCATTTCTTAATGAGATTTCAAAAGAATCAAATTAAAAGGTCTCCTCTATCCACTATGCTTATATGTGTATCTTATTGATTCAGGAAGTTTGTTTATGATGATGGTGGGTTGTTGTTGTTGTTGTTTTTATGATAGTGGTTTTAAACAAATGGAAGATGCCTATGTATTCCAGTTTTTAGCTCCTTGATATCTGCTTCTCAGCTATATTTAAGTGTACATTCCTTTAAATAAGGAGCAAATACAAAACATACTAGTAGTTTGGTCACCAACTAATCAGAACGGATGCCAGCCAACCTGGTGTCTATCAGCTAAATATCTGCCTGCTTCAAACTATGGAAGAATCAAGCTATTAGAATGCTGAGTTTAAATACTACATTTTTATTTTGTCTTTATTGTAATGAACAAGCCCTGTCTTCAGCTCCTGCTGTGCACTTTTGGAGGGTCTTCCATATGGTTGCTGCTAAGTATTTTGGCATTTTCCCAACTGTTACAATTGGGTCAGTGGGGGGGATTGTATAGGAGTAATAAAACAAGGGTGACTGCAGCAGGGAGGAGTACGATTACTACACACATAACAGCTTATTGCCTCATGCATTCAAGCACAGCCCAATGCCATCCATTACAACAGGCAGAGAGGGTAAACTGCCTTTCGCCATAGAGTTTACACCAGAAAGGCCAGGTCTTGAGCACAGGGACTGTGTTCTTGTTTACATTTTTTCCCAGTTTCCTTACTTCTCCATTTTCCCATAAAATCTACAATAATTCGAAGGAATAAGACAATTACCATGAAGGAGTAAGACAATTGCATATTACCATGGCATTCTGAGAAACTTTCATGAGCAGTCTCTTAGTGAAATTCTAGCAACAACAGCAGGATTATCAGTGGCTCTGAGGACTTTGATACCAGAGAGAAAAAAATGGGTTAGTGAAGTCTGACTCCCACAAACACTTAAAAATCCTTGAGACGTGATTCATAAACCCAGAAATGACTAATAGTATCGACACTATTACTGGAGTGTTTTCCCTGGCAGAAATGACATGAAACAAAGGCTACTATTATTTTTATCCTATGGAAGGCAGTGTTGCTTAAAGCTCTAATAGATTGGAAGGAAAAAAGTTGACAGCAAAATATTCTTAACAGTGAAATAATATATTAAGCTGAAATATGTGCACACACACACACGCTTAAGTAAAACAATGAATTTAAGGTTTTGATCCTAAGATTGTATTTTCCATATTTATGCTTATACACACAAGTATTCTTTGAATAATTTATTATGCTTTTCCTTTAGGGGCTCCTTCCCCCCACATTAAGCACCAATATGCAGCTATATAGCATTCCAATAGGTTCACAGTATAGCCATGATTTTTTTTTCACGCAATTTCAAGAAATCGAGACTTTAATAGAATTGGAGACGTTTAAACCGTTATGCTAATATGTATGGATTTTTTTTAATGTTTCCAGCCAAGAATTGTAAATAACAAGCGTTACATTTAAAAAGTTGCTCCTCATTCTCTTCCTTCCCCGTCATCCTCAAGACTAGGAACAGGATTCCCAGAGATACGCCGGGTGGTCGGATGCCTGGGCCTAGGACTGCAGGTGAAGGTCTCGGGACCCACAGGGGCTGCGAGGGCGAGCTCCAGGGATATCGCCGGCGAGTCAGGGCGGGAAAGAACGTGAACTTGGGAGACAAACACCGGAGGGGCATGGACCACAGCAGTGCAACCAGCCTCTGCACTTTATTAAAGTACTGATACTGACAGCAATGGGAAGATCGTAAACCAACTGGTTCCGGGACGACCCACACTTGTCCTAAGACGCTGGGGAACCCCACTTCCAGCTTACCCCGAAGCAAGGAGGAAAGGGCTAACCAAGGCTCATCTCTGTCTGCATTCGGCAAGGAACCCACGCACTGAAGCTTCCCGGCACCGCTCCCGGTCTCCCACACTCCGATACCACCGCAAGCCCCCTCCTGGCGACCCCTCAAGCGCGAAAACCCGGCAGCAGCTGAGGTGAGGGCACAGGCAGCAGCTTCAGAGGCCCCAGTGCGCAAGCGCAACCGCCGCAATGCGCAGGCGCCGCCTAGAAGTGACTTCTCCAAAAAAGTGCCTTAGTTCTCGGTCACCTGAGCTCTGGGGTGACTCGGCTGCGGTAGACTTCCCAGATACACGCTCTCCGCGGGTCCTGCCTGGTGATCCCTCCCTCGTCTCTTGCCCATCCCTCCACCACCCCAAACCCTCTAAGGGCCTGTCCTTTGCGTCCTGTGTTTTCTCAGTCGCGGGTCGGACCGGGCCGAGCCGGGCAGCCTGGGCGCGGTCTCTGACCATGGCGTCTCTCTTCAAGAAGAAAACCGTGGATGGTGAGTTCAGGCCGGGCCGAAGGGGCCCAGCTCGGCGTTTCCCTAGTGTGTTTTGGGGGCTTCCGGCCACGATTCTTTCTGCTGTCCCTAGGGGCGGGGCTGGATCAAGTGGCCCCACAGGTGACCGCCCTCGTGCGTCACTTCTCTGCTTCCCCATCTCTTCTGACTCGCCACACCTACCTCACCTGGGCAGTCTGGCTGCTTCTCTCTGATAACACAACACACACCACCTTTATCATCACCCCACCCCCCACCCCTCGCCCAATTTTGACTTTAGCGAGGTGTTGAGCATTTTAAGGAGACAGGATTCAGCTGGCCCTTGAGTGTTGTTAGGCTGTGAACTGATCAATTTCTTGTTGGTTTCATCTGTTGGTTGGTTGCTTCTTCAATTGTAGCCGTACTATTTACAGCCGTATGAACAGGAAACCTGTACTGAGCAGGAAGAGGGTGTAACAGGCTCCAGTTACAAAATGAATCTGGGTCGTTTTGCCCTCAGAATATCCCGTCAGAGAGATGTGAAATGCTTCTTAACTGACTCGAGTAAAAATATAAAAGAAATCTAAGGGAAGTGCCTTAGGTTTAGTTTACATAATGTATCTTTCCTTCCTTATGACTGTCTTTTACTCTCTAAAGTAAGAGATGTGGTATGTATTATCTGCATAGAAGTTTACATTTTAAGATGGTTGCATTGTTTCAGACATTTAGCTCCATGTCATCTTAAGAGGAAAGAAGTGAATGTATATAGAAATATACAAATTGGTGTTTATTAGCAATTACTGCAATGTGTATTTATATAACACTGATTAGTTACTCTTGATATTTTCATTGACTGCCACCAGGAACCAAATTCATTCAAGCTGTTTAAAAATCGTGTTTCCTATTACATGTTGAGTCTAGGTTGCTGCTGGTTCAACTAAAGAATCACTTCTTTGTAAGGGTCTAACTCTGTCACAAAAGGAGCAGTGGTAGCTAGACAGTGATTGGTACAAACTGGGTGCTGAGTCCAGACCTGGGGTAACTCCTTCATTCCTTTGTATTGACTGTTCCATTGCCAACAATTTTATTTTGGGGAGGATAACAAAGACATCATTTTTACTTTGCCACTCTCCCCATTACTTCAACATATAATGTAATTTTAGCTCTAATTTAGCACACAGCATAATACAGTTTTGCTTACCCTGAGTGGTTAAAAAATTTTTTTTTAATTTATGGACTTTTTGGTAACTAAGGAGTACCATTTACAGTACCTGGGGCACCTTCCAAGTTGGAATAGGGTGCAGTACACTTAGGAAAGATGGATTTTATTTGAGACTGCTGTCTAATCTTTAATGGGGCACCCCCCCCCCACTGGTTCAGTGGTATCCAGTTATTGTATGGTATTTCGGTGGGGGGGAAGGTTTGTTTCAGTTTTATATAGTGAGAATTTACTATGCAGAGGAAAGGAGTTGTACCTTTGTTACTGTGATTTTACCAATTATAATTTAAAAAAAACATTTTAACTTTAAAGGCTAAACAGCTTTAATTGCTTAAAACCTGTCAACTGTTTTCGAAGACGTAAATATCAGTTCTATATTCTCATTTCTGTGCTTCTTGGTGCTTTTGGCATCCTAGTGACTATTGTGCTTGAAGTATATAGAGCAGAATAAAAAAAAAAAGCAAACAGTGAGGATGTGCAGGGAGGGTATTTAACTGTGTACTCATTTGTAGTTGGGTTAATTCATCCAAGAAATAATGTTTTTTGCTAAATGAGACTTATTTGTGAAAATTAAGTCTGAAAGACTTTAGCTAGGAGCTATACTACTGATTTAAAGATCTATGTGAAATTTCTGAATGTAAATTTGCCCACCATGCACATTTACCATAACTGCTGGTACTACTTACTATAACTGCATACCTGATTTTTTTTTTTTTGCATTATCACGTCAACTCAAATCACCTAATGACATTTTAATTATATATTTGTACTTTCATTATTTTGGTATAGAGCTTTGTTGTTATTTTTACTCCTTGTTTTACTAAAAAGAAGGTGTTTTGTTTCAAAGGTGACCACATTCTTCTTAGCAGTAATGAGGCTATATATTATGAAATGTAATGTATTTTTATGCATTTCTCCCAGATCCTTGGACTCGTTGATTATTGATCATAAGATATTTTGCTGTGCGGTGCCTTTTTATCTGTTTCAGCAGTAATGGAATTCTGATATATAAGGGAAATATGTAACTGCTTACAGATCTGGAGAATAACTGAATCTTTTTGTCTCTTTGGATTGGCTGGAAGAGTTGCATACTATATCATTAAAGACTACTGCACTTGTAAATTAAAAAGGGAGACAACATTACAGCACTTATTACTCTTCAGAGTTATGTTTAATTCATTTTTGACACAAAGATGAACAAGTCTCTGTAGTGCATACTTTGTTACAGAAATTAATGAGAATTGTACCTCAGTGCTATAGAAGAGAAAGATTCCTTTGAACTTGAAATTACAATTTAGTATTTGGTTTTCCTTTTACTGATTTATAAGGTATATACATAGGGTAATGTGTATACAGTGTCCCCCCCCCCAAGTAGACTAATGGTGACCTATTTATTGAAACTAATTATGAGCCTGTAAATCAGGATGCACTGAGGATTTGTCATAAATGGACAACTGAATGTGTCTTTTAAAAAGTGAAATTCTTTAAGCTATGTGTGTGTGTGTGTGTATAATTTTTGCCTGTTATCTTCAATAAAGAAAAATTTGAGGTCCTACTCTAAGCCAGCATTGTGTTAGCATTTTGTATACAGAATCTTATTTAATTCTCACTGTTATTCTTCTTGCTTTATAGGTGAAGGAATTCCTCCCTCCCTCTCTTCTTTCCTTTCTTCCTTTTTTTGTTTTTTTTTTTTTAAACTTAGTCCTTAAATGTTAATGTTCTTGTTGGTTCTATCTTGGGCTACTACTGTTCTAACTGTACACTCTCTCCCTACGTGATCTTATCCAAACTCTTATTATTGTAGTATTGCCTGAGTGCTGATGGATCCCCGTTTGTGTCTCTAGTTACATTTTTCTGAGTTTCAGACCAACAGCTTGCTGAGTATCTCGTCACAAGTACCTCAAATTAAAGAGATTGCAGTTTATCACCATCTCCATGAAGTCATTTCCTTCCGTGAGTCTCCACTTCCCATGTTGGCAGGTCCTGATTTTGCCTCCTACCTTTAATTATTTCCAAGTTTTGCTCGTTTTGCCTCTTACATATTTGACACATGTGATTCTCCACTGTGTGCCTGCAACACCTGCTCTAATTTGGATCCCACTTATCTTGCACTTTATTATGTCACCTTTCTGCTTTTCCTCCCTATGGCTTCATAGCTCTTTAATTGTTCATCTACAGAGTTACTTTGTGATTTGATCCATCTGAAACCCAAATCAGACTGCTGCTCTTCATTGTAAACCTCCCCCTCCCCCCCCCTTTTTTTTTTTTAAATCTTTGGTACCAACAGGATCAGTGAGAGCTCTTTGATAAGGCATATATGGTCCTCTTTGATCTGGCCCTTGTCTTTCTTGCCTTATCTCTGAACATTTTACTTTCCAGCGATATTGTTCTTATATTTATCAGAGCACACCATACATACTCTTTCTCACTCTGACGTATTTTTGCTTATGATGTCCTTGTGCGTAGGATCCTCTCTTTCCTTTCTCTGGCTAACCTGCACTGTCTCGGGTGTTTTTCTTCTCAGAGCTTCTCTCTGTTGCCATCTCAGACTATGTTAAGTAACTCACTCCTGTATTCTTATTTTTTTAATCTCTGTTTCCTGACCTGCATTCATTAGAGCTAGAGTAGATCCTTATGTCTTTCCAAAGTTGGATTACGCCTTTCCTGAGTTGTCCCTACTTTCCATGTATGCAAGGTGGCAGACACTCTTTAGAATACATGGAAGTATCTCTGTGGCAGTTTACATTTAGAGACAAAATTTCCAAATAACAGTGTTTACTAACCAAAAGTGGTGTTTCCAAAATCCAGAGCTTACTATAATCTACATCCATTTAGCATTGTCACCCACCTACAAGTTCAAACATAATTTGAGGAACCCTACTGACAGAAGAGGAGCAAGCTTCTTGGTTTTTACCTTATTGGGATTGTATCCATGCTAGTAGTCGAGAGTTCATAATTGTGATGCTTTGACTAACTTGGGATGAATCTCCTGTCAAACAGTAGGTTGTGATGCCACATTTGTGATATCTTGAGAGAAAATGAAATCCACCATCTATATAAACTGAATCCCATCCAGAACTTTTCTGCTTTCTTCCAAATAAGCTAGAACCTTCTGGTGCTGTCTACAGTACCTAGATCTTTCCTAGTATGCTGTGTGTTCCCTTAGTGCTTGCTGTTCTGAATATTTAAAAACTCAAATTTCACTTTGTTTGGTCCCTACGTTCTTGGCACACCGAAGAAAAATAATTGAGCTTGGGATTCAGAAGCACAGTACTCTCCACTGAGCATTTTTCTGAGTAAAAGGTCTCCATACTTGTGGTATGGATATTTCTGTAGGAACATGTCTTCCTCTTATATTTCTCCATTCCTAGCATGACCCCAAAGGCTAGTATTTCTTTTCATGCTATTATTTTCTACCTTCCATGTCCGTAAGTCAGTGAAACTTTCCTTTCATAGGAGCTTTCCTGGTCATTCCCTCACTTATCTAAAGTGAGAAAATACTCTTTTACAATTTTCTGAACTGACGTTGTTATTAATGATGGTACCAAAGCCTGCGTCTTTGAAGACCAAGTGAGACCTAAAGATCTGCTGACACACAACCCATCTGAAAGCTTTCCTTCAGCTCTTAAAACCACTGATATTTTGGGGCGCCTGGGTGGCTCAGTCAGTTAAGCATCTGACTTCAGCTCAGGTCATGATCCCACAGTTTGTGGGTTCGAGCCCCACATCAGGCTCTGTGCTGATGGCTCAGAGCCTGTTTCAGATTCCGTGTCTCCCTCTCTCTCTGCCCCTTCCCCACTCCTTCTCTATCTCTCAAAACTGAATAAATGCTAAAAAATTTTTTTAAAAAAACACTGATATTTTACTATAATAAATTAATCAGAATGAATTTCTCAGGGCTTGAGTGAGTTGAGACTTAACTGGGAGGGGAACAAAAAGCATCCCTTTTAAGCTACCATAC
This sequence comes from Crocuta crocuta, assembly GCF_008692635.1. NCBI lineage: Eukaryota > Metazoa > Chordata > Mammalia > Carnivora > Hyaenidae > Crocuta > Crocuta crocuta. The sequence goes on along the minus strand of NW_027531917.1, from coordinate 10,833,389 downwards.
AGCTAGACTCTCCTCTGTTTTCTCTTTAAATTTATTTATTCATTCATATAGAGAGAACATGAGTGGGGGGAGGGAGAGAGAGGGAAAGGGAGAGAGAGAGAGAGAAAGAGAGAGAGAGAGAGAGAATCCCAAGTGGGCTTTCAACCCAATGCAGGGCTCGATTCCATGAACCTTGAAATCATGACCTGAGCTGAAACCAAGAGTCGATCATCCGACCAGCAGAGCCACTCAGGCACCCCTCCTCTTTTCTCTTTAGTATTCCACCTCTTCCTTCCAAGAAAGTCCTGCAGAAATTTTCCAACTTCAACCTAGTTTTTAAATGGATCCTTGGCTCCCTGGACCATATGTAGAAATCTGTTGGCACAATCCTCCACAGTCCTTTCTCTTGCCCATAGTTGTTTTCTGTTTTATTTTTTGTTCTTATTTTTTCTTTACTATGTAGCAAAACTGGTTAATTAAGCTGATACCATTCCTCCCTGATTTTTTTTTTTTGGTATACCATTTCCACAGCCTAAGAAACAGATTTGCTTACCGAAATCTGATTCCTGCCCACCCATTCCTTCATTGTCATTTTCCTTCTGCCTCTCAGTAAATTTGGTTCTCGGAGCCAGGGTTTTCCAGGAACTGACCTTTAACATTTCCTTTTTATCCCTTTACTTTTGAGTTTGTCGCATTTTTGCAGTTTTTTTGCTCCTCATCAACCCAAGAAGGTGGTAGATTCCTGGATAGCCAGGACTCCTTTCCTTTTTATTGTAGGATGAGCTTCACCACACCGCCTTTACACGGGTGGTTCTTCTGTTCAGTCACGATCAGGGTGTATCTGATGCCCATTATCCTGCTACCCCAGGGCTGCAGACCCACCACTTCCACTCACAGCTGCTGCAGAGATTGTAGATGAGATGTCACTAAAGTGATGCCGTCTCGTCTCAGCTCTTGATCTCCAAAGCAAGTTAAAAAAAAAATGGTAAAGCAGGACGTGGGAACATTTTGTGCTCCTGTTTCAATCCATGTGATGGCTAGATTTAGGACGACTGATGACAATAAAATTGCATAGATCAAAACTTTTTTTTTCTTTAAAGAAAACATTTAAAGCAGAAAATATGGTGTATTAGATTAAAATTTCTGTCATGACCTTATAGTAAACATGACCTTGTAGTAAAGCACAAAACCCGTATATGATGGATAGGATGCTGTCCAGTAGACCAGCTTGAATCCCACTGAATGGAAAGCATCTGCATATTTTGCCTCAGAGCTTCTGGGACAATAATCCTCACTTACCCTGTAAAATTGAAGTAGGCTCCCTCCTTCTCCCCAGAAGAAGAGCACTTGAAACATGTTTAAAATAGAACTCACAGATTAATGAATGCCTGTATTTAAAGGTGTTGGGGGTTTTTGTTTGTTTGTTTTTTGCTTTTCACTCTAATCCTCAAATATATAAATTATATGTAAAGAAGCAGGGTCTGGAAGGACAGCTGTAATTCAAGTTGGGGTCTGGTTTCAAATCCCAGTAGAGAATTCTAGTAAGCTAGGCTGGACTACATCATGGAGATCCCTTTTGTTTTGTTTTTATTTTTGACTTTTTTTTCTGTAAGCAGATATACCTTATTGATTCAGAACCAACAAGAGCAGAGTGACCTTTTCTTTCTGTATCTTAAGGCCATAATTTAAATCTGTCATCATTCTAGTACATACATGTATATTCCATTCAGTAAAAAGAATCTGAAAAGCTTGAGATAGACTTTTAATGACTGCAGTGGAGCTACTTGGGTGGCCTTCTCTAAGTGTTGTGCTGGGTATAGGTGGGTAAAAAGGGTGGTGGGTAGAGTGGACCCAGACCCTTTTTACCTCAGGGAATGGTAACAGAACATACCATAGTCACCAGTACCAGTGCCATTTTAACAGTGTGAAAGTTTTTTTTTTTTTTTTTACACTACCTATTATGAAGTGCTTCACAACAACCCCACAAGGTAGATGAAGTGCTGGAATCTAAAAATTGGGATTTTTTTTTTTTTGCTTAGAGAAGGAACACACAGTATGGACAGGAGTCCAGCCCTCTATCTTCTGTATGCCAGCAATACCCAGTACATGTTTCTGTCATTGTCTTGACTCAGAATGAAAAAAAGGGGAAGTAGAAAATTGTAAAGGAAATATCTGGTTATGCAGTGCTCATTTTTTCCACTGTACAAAGAGATCTATCATAATTCAGGTTTTGTTATTGTTAAATTATCAACCATCGTTCTTGGTAACAAATAGAGTTTATTATACGTTTTAAAGAAATGTGTTAACTATGCCTATGAGGCACATTCTTTTACATTTCAGTATATGTTTGTACTCCCTTAGGTCACTGCTAACTGTACTATATTGGGATCGTAGTTGGCATGAAGTGCAGTGGGGATACAAATAGATAAATAAATAAAATCCTTGTGTTCCTTGCTCTTAAAGAGCTTGTAATTTTGGGAGGAAATTAGACCTACCAAAAAATAAATAGAATAGAAAATAAACTTGGCCTGAAAAACATTTGCTTCTCAGAACCATTCTCAAATTATTCCTTCCGAATTATCTAGAAGACCAAATCATTAAATGTGGGTTTAAATAGGGATTTTTTTTCCTAAAAATTAAGGATATTGTATTCTAAGTTTTGTAGGATATGCCTATCATCTCATATGAAGAAAATGTTTTACTATCTTTTCTCACTTAACATAATATGTTTTAAAGTGTTATGACTATATTTTAATATGCAACATTAGATGTTCTCAGTTTATAGCTTAGAACTGTTTAAATATTAATAGGTCTATTAACTATGAGGCTATGGAATATGCAGTAGTTAATTTTCTTTATTTTTCTTTCTCTAACATACAGTGACAGTTATGGTACACATACATAAAACTGAAGTAAAACTATTTTGATTAAGTTATATGATTTGGTAAAATTTCATGTCATAGTATGTGTTTCTCTAACAAAGATGGCTATATCTGTTTTCTACTCTCTGATACCAATGGGGGATGTCCAAAAAGACTCCAAAGAGACTGTACTCATTTTAATTGCCAGTCACAAGTCTCAGGTTGCCACCAGTACTTCTGACCAATACTTCTAGAGTCCCTGTAACTCTTTTCACAGTTTGATAATTTGCTAGAACAAGACGTAGAAGTCAGGAAAGTGCTATACTTAGGAACAGACAAATGGAAGCAAAGTTTTGGGGGCTGTGAGTGGCACAAGATCTTCCATGCCCTTTTTTGGGCATGCTGCCCTCCCAGTTCACCAACCCAGAAGCTCTCCTAATCTCTTTGTTCAAGAGTGTTTTATAACCCAGTCTTTAGCCCCACTCGCTTCTCCTGAGGTCAGCGGGGTGAGGCTGAGCTTCCCATAGTCTAATCAAGTATCTGGTCTTTCTGGTAACCAGCTCCCTACAGAAGCTACCTAGGGGTCTCCCTTCTCTTGAGTTAAAAAGATATTGCTATCACTAAAGAAGTTCCAAGGATTTTAGGAGTTCTGTGCCAGGAAGTCCAGACAAAGATCAAATATATGCTTTTTATTATGTCACCCTAATAATGAAAAAGTATATGTTGATATAATTCTAGATCTTCACGATGAAGGCTTTCAGCAGTTGGTTTGCACCTGTGTCAGTTATCTGGCCGCAATTTAACTTGTTCAATATGGTGGCCTCTCTTTCACGTCTGTACTCCTGTGGCTTTAGAAGATCCTCATCACCATCTCAGTATTACCATTTCATTCTATGTTAGTTGAGTTTAGGGAGTTTTCAGTACACAAAGATGTTATACTCCAAAAGTTTATTTGTAATTTCATAGTTTTACATTTGGAACGTATTTTCTGTTGAAACAGTAGGATAAGTGGTGAATGTTTTTATACCAATTCATTGGCTTTGGCAGATAGGATGCTAAATTCAAAAGAAGAAAATTGGGAGTATTTGAGTGTTGAGGATGAAAAGGCTAATGATTGTTTTTCAAGATAGGGAAATAAGAGCTCTGCCATTTAATGTCTATCTGTATATGTCAGAGGAAAGATACTGTGTTCTGTGGACTGAATTGTATGCCCACAATATTCATGTTTTTGTTTTTTAAGTTTATTCATCTTGAGAGAAGGAGAGAGAAAACATGTGTGAGCTAGTAAGCTGGGGAAGGGCAGAGAGAGAGAGAAAGAGCGCACACGTGCGCGAGTGAGCAGGTTGAGGAGGGGCAGAGAGAGGAGAGAGAGAATTCCACGCAGGCTTCACATTGCACAGTGTGGACTCAGGGCTTGATCCCATGAACCGTGAGATCATGACCTGAGCTGAAATCAAGAGTCAGATGTTTAACCAACTGAGCCACCCTGAAGCCCCTACAAAATTCATGTTAAGTCCTAACCCCTAATGTGACTATGAGTGGAGATAGGATTGTAAAGAGTAATTGAGGTTAAAAGGTTGTGAGGATATGGCCCTAATTCAGGAGGAGGGTGATCTTATAAGAAGAGGAAGAGGTACCAGGGATAGGCACACAGAGAAAAGGCCATATGAGGACCCAGCAAGAAGGCAGACACATCTGCAAGCTAAAGAGAGAGACCTCAGGAAAAATCACACCTGCCAGTACCTTGATCTTGGACTTTAAGCTTCCAGAACTGTGAGAAAATTAGTTTTCTGTTGTTTAAGCTACCCAGTCTGTGGTATTTATTATAGCACTCTTCGGAAACTAATAAATGGTGTTATTTTATTTTATTTTTAAATGTTTTATTTATTTCTAGGAGAGAGAGAGAGAGAGAGACAGCGTGAGCAGGGGAGGGTCAGAGAGAGAGGGAGTCACAGACTCTGAAACAGGCTCCAGGCTCTGAGCTGGCAGTCAGCACAGAGCCCGACGAACCCACGAACTGCGAGATCATGACCTAAGCGAAAGTCGGCCGCTTAACCGACTAAGCCACCCAGGTGCCCCCTAACTTGTGTTATTTTAGAATAGAATCCCAACCAGTGCTCCATGGAACATTAACATCTAGGAAATGTTAATACAGATTTCTTAAAAGGTATCCTTGACTTAATGTAGGAAATAATCTATAATATATTCTCCCCTTAAGAATTGGCTGCATATTCATATGCTAAATAGTCTAAGAGGCCCTGAGGCAAAGAAATCTATTCAACTATTAGGGGCAGAGGGGCAGAGAGAGAGAATCTCAAGTGCCTCTGCACTGTCAGCCAGAGCCTGATGCGGGGCTCCACTTTCGAACCATGAGATCATGACCTGAGCTGAGATCAAGAGTCAGACACTTAACCAACTGACCCACCCAGGTGCCCCTAGTTATTTTTATTCTGAGTAAAGTTATACATTATATACAGAAGTGGTTAAGTTGCGATGTTCCATCAACAAGAGAATAATGGGTGTTGGCTCTGTTGATTTTTTTTGAGGTGAAATTCATATAACACCATTGTAAACTGAACAAAAGTTCAGTGGCATTAGTACTTTCACAGTGGTGTGTAACCACCATCTCTAGTTCCAAAACATTATCATCACCTCACACTAAAATTCTGTATGCGATAAACAGTGACTCTGCATTCTCTCCCCACCCCCTGGCAAATACCAGGTGGCTTTTTGTCCTAATGATTTATCTATTCTTTTTTTTTTTTCTTAAGAAAAAAAATGTTTAACGTTTATTCATTTTTGAGAGACAGAGCGTGAGCAGGGAGGGGCAGAGAGAGAGGAAGACACAGAATCCAAAGCAGGCTCCAGGCTCATAGCTGACCGTATAGCGCCTGACATGGGGCTCAAACCCACAGACTGTGAGATCATGACCTGAGCCAAAGTCGGATGCTTAACCAACTGAGCCACCCAGGCCCCCCTATGATTAATCTATTCTGATATTTCATACGAGCATAATCATAAAATGTGACCATGTATATCTGTCATCCTTCACTTAGTATAATATTTTTGCAGTTTATTCATGTTGTAGTATGTATCAGTACTTGATTTCTTTTTATAATCTAGCTCTCTTATACCTAGAAGTAGAGTTGGTAAGGTCATATGGTAATTTTAGGTTTAATTTTTTTAAGGAACCACCAAATTGTTATCCACAGTGGTTGAAACAGTTTACATTCCTATCAGCAATATATAAGGGTACCAGTTTTCACATCCTCATTAACACTTGTTATTTTCATTTTTGTTTTTGATTATAGCCATTCTGCTAGATGTGAAATTTCTCTCGTTTCCCTTATGACTGATGATGCTGAGCATCTTTTTGTGTTTTTTGGCCATTTCTGTATCTCCTTTGGATAACCATCTATTCAAGTCCTTCAACCATTTTTAATTAGATTGTCTTGTTTTTGAGTTTTAAGAGTTATTTATGTATTCTGGATACTAGACTCCTTACACACACACACACACACACACACACACAGTTATATGTTTTCTCCTTTTCTGTGGGATGTCTTTCTACTTTCCTTTGGTTCACAGCCTTTAATTTTCATGAAGACCAATTTATGTTTTTTTTTTCTTTTGTTGTTCATGATTTTAGTGTCATATCTAAGAATCTATTGCTAAGTCCTAGATCATGGAGATTTATTCCTGTGTATTCTTCTAAGAATTATATGATTTCAGTTCTTATATTTGGGTCATTAATCTTTTTTAAGTTAATTTTTATATGCATTGTGAGGTAGAGGTCCAATTTCATTCTTTTTCATGTGGACATCCTGTTATCCCAATGCCATTTGATAAAGAGACTATTCTTTTTATTACCATTGTTTTTAAATCTTCTTGACTAGAAAGGTACTCTAGTGAAGTGATTAAGATTACTGATTCAGGAAACGGAACACTTGGATCCAAATCTGGCCTTACTGCTTACTATCTTGTGACCTTGGACAGGTTACTGAAACTTCCCAACTCTGTTTTCTTCAAATGTAAAATGATAGAAAAATCAACTCCATAGCATTGTTGTGAATATTATATTGTGTACTATATGGACAGCACTTAGCAAGATTCCTGCTAATGAAAGATCAGTTTTGGCAAGAATTACCATCAATATCTATGATTTTTGAAGAAATTACTATTTAGTAACAACTAACCCAAATGACAGTCCCACAGGCCTAAACTAGTACTTTAATTCTTCAAAAGACGGGACTTGATGGATTCAAATGAATTGAAATAAATTAGAAAAACTTTAAAATTGAGTGGACATTTAATAGTGTATCACGACATTGTGTGTTATTTATCCCTTAACATTTATCCTTATTTTATGGATAAGAAACCTGAGGTTTAGAATATTAACCAACTTTCCCAAGATAACATCATATAATGATCAAGTGGCAGAGGAAAGATTCAAATTCAGGGCTGCCCCATTGGAAGGTCTACTGCTTCACCCTGTTATGATGACTTAGCATAGGAAAAAAGATTTAATAAACACACGATCTGTCTTCCTTCCTGGAATTTCATATAATCATGGGGTAAGAAGAGATGAAGAATGTGTGTGTGACATATATATGCCATATAAAACAAAACATTGTGTAGTATCAGTTCTCAAAGAGAATCTTTTATTGTGATTTATATATACTTTTGGAGACTATAAGATATCTGCACTTACCTTTTGTAGTTCTTTATATAATTTTTATAATCCAAGTTTTAATATATTTGACTTTATGTATATATATTATATTAAAAAATTAACATCTACTAAAGCAAGGTTTCTTTTTTTATTAAGGTCTCCAAGTCTAGTATTTTAAATGGTATTGAAGAACATTTTAGAATTCATACATTTAGGTTTCTTTTGTGGTTCTCTTAGATGTAATAAAGGAACAGAATCGAGAATTACGAGGTACGCAGAGGGCTATAATCAGAGATCGAGCAGCTTTAGAGAAACAAGAAAAACAGCTGGTAAGTAGAACATTAAATTTCAGTTTAACTTTTCAAACAAATTTGGAAATTAGTGTTAGAATAATTAGCTAACTAAGAGAAAGACACATGGCAGGTGGTAAGTGATTTACTAAGAAATGGCATTTTATGTCTTTCTGAATTTTCTGCTTACCTTCATTTATTGTGTCATTCTGCTAACATTTATCAGGATTCTGTGTATTCTGGTGATTATAAAATCAAATTATTCTTCAGTTTGTAGAAGTCAGGAATGCCCAGGAGGAAATATTCCTCAAAATTCCTCAAAAACAGCTACTTTATTCTCAGTTAACAGCAAAGATAAAATGGTCCTGAATAGTAAGAAAGGTTGTAAGAAATAATTATGTTAACACATAGATATCTTACTTGATGTTTTAGTGATCATTGTGTCTGTGATAATCGAATGTCCTTTTTTAAAATAGACTGTCTTATCTTGAAATACTTTTATGTTATGTTTGTATATGTTGCTTAAAATCTTTTAAACAGCATAATTGAAGTATTATTGACATGCAATAAAGTCCATTATTTAAAGCATATAATTTGATATATTTTGGCATATATATGTATATATATATAAACTGATGAAATCTTTATTACAATCAAGATAATGAACATACCCACCATCTTGAAAAGTTTCCTTATTTCCTTTGCAATTACTTTTACGTATCCCTCCCTGACACCTTCCTCTGCAGCAAACACTGATCTGTCACTGTAAATTAGTTTACATTTTTCTAGACTATATAAATGGAATCCTATGAGTACTTTTTTTTAATATGGCTTCCTTCACTCATAATTATTTTGAGATTAATCAATGTTACATAATTAGCATTAACTTTTTACTTGATGAATATTACTTTACTGTATGGATGTTTCATAGTTTGTTTATCTGATCACCAGCCAGTGGACATTTGGGTTATTTCCAGGTTTGGGCTATTTTGAATGAAGTTGCTGTAAAGATGCAATTGGAGTCTTTATGTGAACATATGTTTTCATTTCTCTTGGGTATATTCCTAGAAGTGGGATTGCTGGTTCATGGGGTAAATGTATGTTTAACTGTGTAAGAAACTACTAGACAATTTTTCAAATCAGTTGTAATGTTTTGTGTTCTCACCAGCTATAGATGAAAGTAAAGTTCCACATTTTGGCCAATAGTTGGAGTTAACAGTTTTCTTAGTCATTCTAGTGGTGTATTGTAGATGGTCATTTCTAATTGCATTTTGCTAATTTCTAATGACATTCAGCATATTTTCATGTGCCTGTTTGCTATTTACATATCTTTTTGCCAAAGTGTCTATCAAAATATTTTACCCATTTTTTTCATCAAGTTGTTTTCTTTTGTTTATTTGTAAGAGCTTATATATTTCAAATATAATTACTTTATATTTGGCATAAATATATATTTAATTACTTTATATTTGGTATTTATATGTATACTTAAATATATATTTGGTAAATATTTTCTCCAGTTATTGGCCTTGTCTTTTTTTTTCTTAATAGTGGCTTTTGTGGAACAGAAGATTTTTATTTTAATTAAGTGAAATTTCTTCTTCTATGACTACTACTTTTAGTATCCTAAGAAATCTTTCTCTAACCCAAAGTCGCAAATATTTTCTCTTCTGTTTTCTCCTAGAAGAATGATAGTTTTAGTTCTTACATTTAGGACACTGAACCATATTGAATTAAGTTTCACTGTGCTATCTGGTGAGGGTAGAGGCTCACTTCTGCATCTTTTGAGATGATGGTCATGCAGTTTTTCTTCTTTAGTCTGTTAACCTAGTGAATTGTATTTATTGATTTATTGAAGTTAAAATCAGGCTTTTGCTCCTGGGATAAGTTCCATTGGTTATGATGTGGGTTGTTTTTGAAATACTGTTTTTAGTAAGCTGAGATTTGTTAAGAATACAGTAAAACCTTGGTTGGCGAGCATAGTTCATTCCAGAGACATGCTTGTAATCCAAAGCACTTGTATATCTAGGCGAATTGCCCCATAAGAAATAATGGAAACTCAGATGATTCGTTCCACAACCCAAAATATTAATATAAAAATGATTACAATATTATAATACAAAATCATAAGGAAATGCAAAATATAAAGAAAAATAAGCAAATTAGCCTGTACTTCACCTTTGAAAATCTTTGTGGCTGGCATGAGGGTTTTGTGTAGGATGACTTTCACTGTCACTGACAGAATCCCTGCTGTCTTTGGATCATTGGAATCTTTTCTTTTCATGAAACTTTACAAAGAACCTATCCAATGATACTTGTTTTTGCCTTCTTTTGAGGATTTCATGTAACTGTGACATTTCATTGTTGTTGAACAGATTCGTCACTTGCACTGCCACAGCCTTATTTGGGTGATGCTTTTCTACAAAATTTTGCACTATTTCCCACATTTTACACATCTCCTTAATCTCATTTGAAGTGAGGGATTCCTCCACCTTTTTCTCCTCCTTCACTGTAGACAGGATGCAGTCATAAACTTCTTATAAAATCTTGTAATTTCAGCCACCTGCATACCTTGTTTGTCCTTCTCAGTGATTTCCTTCTTAACTTCCACCGTAATCATCTTCATTTTCCTGCCTTTTCAGCCTTTTCGTGCACGGAGGCCATTGTATATGCTCACACAGCTGTTGGTTACAGTATTAATAAACTCTTGTCATATACTGTATTTAATGTAACTGGCAATAAAGCAGCAGGGGAAACAGTCTATATCTGTAGGCAGCCTGACTTAAATGAAGCAAAGCATTCCTAAGCTTACTCTTGTACGGAAGAGCAAAAAAAACCTGCCCATTGGTGCTTTGAAGTGACAAAAAATACACTAGTGCCAGTTGTGGGCACCTTCCACCGTTCTGAAAAATCACTGATTTTTGCCAAACGCCTTGGCCTAAGACTGAGCATCTGAGCATGGGAGATGATCACTCACAATTCCACAGCGAGCAAGTCAGAGAGAGAGAGAGAGAGAGAGAGAGAAGTATTGGCTCTCTTGTAATCATGTGACATTCAGCGCCTCATACTACTCCTATTGCAAGACATCACTTCTTTATCAAGTTACAATGTATCAGAAATGTTTACTCATCTTGCAGAACACTCAAAGAACAAGTTACTCGCAATCCAGGATTTTACTGTATTTGCATCTGGGGATGCCTGGGTGATGTGTCCAACTCTTGATTTTGACTCAGGTGATGATTTCATGGTTGTGGGATTGACCCCACATCAGGCCATGCTGGGTGTGGAGCCTGCTTGAGATTCTCTTTCTCTTCCCCTTCTGCCCCTCCTGCATGCTCTCCCCCTCTCTCCTTCACAAAGAAAAAAAAGAATATTTGTATCTATGGTCATGAAAGATACTGATTTGTAGTTATCTTTTCATGCAGTGTCTTTATTTGGTTTTGACATCTGAGTGATGCTGACTTGGTTTCTTTATTTCTTTACTGGAACAGTTTGTGGATTTCTTCCTTAAATGTTTGATAGGATTCGTCAGTAAAGCTATCTTTGTAGATAGGTTCCTAAACTACCAGTTCAGGTTTTAGAAAAAACAGATACAGAATGGATCATCAGATAATCTGTCTTTTTAAATGAGCTTTGGTAGTTAGCATCTGTCAAGATCCATGTTTACTAAATGTTAAAATATGATGACCTGTTATTCATAATGTTCCCATATTATCCTTTAACATCTTTAGGAAATAAAGTGATGCCCCCCCCCCTTTGCATTCCTCATCTTTGTGATTTTTGTGCTCTCTTTGTATCACTTTTTCCCCTCATCTATCTGGCTAATGGTCTATCAATGCCGTTGGCCAATCTCTTATAAAAACTGGCTTTTTAAAAATTATTTATTTAATTCATTTTTTTAACTTACATACAAGTTAGTTAGCATATAGTGCAACAGTGATTTCAGGAGTAGATTCCTTAATGCCCCTTACCCATTTGGCCCATCACCCCTTCCACAACGCCTCCAGTAACTGTTCTCCGAGTGNGCATCTGAGCATGGGAGATGATCACTCACAATTCCACAGCGAGCAAGTCAGAGAGAGAGAGAGAGAGAGAGAGAGAAGTATTGGCTCTCTTGTAATCATGTGACATTCAGCGCCTCATACTACTCCTATTGCAAGACATCACTTCTTTATCAAGTTACAATGTATCAGAAATGTTTACTCATCTTGCAGAACACTCAAAGAACAAGTTACTCGCAATCCAGGATTTTACTGTATTTGCATCTGGGGATGCCTGGGTGATGTGTCCAACTCTTGATTTTGACTCAGGTGATGATTTCATGGTTGTGGGATTGACCCCACATCAGGCCATGCTGGGTGTGGAGCCTGCTTGAGATTCTCTTTCTCTTCCCCTTCTGCCCCTCCTGCATGCTCTCCCCCTCTCTCCTTCACAAAGAAAAAAAAGAATATTTGTATCTATGGTCATGAAAGATACTGATTTGTAGTTATCTTTTCATGCAGTGTCTTTATTTGGTTTTGACATCTGAGTGATGCTGACTTGGTTTCTTTATTTCTTTACTGGAACAGTTTGTGGATTTCTTCCTTAAATGTTTGATAGGATTCGTCAGTAAAGCTATCTTTGTAGATAGGTTCCTAAACTACCAGTTCAGGTTTTAGAAAAAACAGATACAGAATGGATCATCAGATAATCTGTCTTTTTAAATGAGCTTTGGTAGTTAGCATCTGTCAAGATCCATGTTTACTAAATGTTAAAATATGATGACCTGTTATTCATAATGTTCCCATATTATCCTTTAACATCTTTAGGAAATAAAGTGATGCCCCCCCCCCTTTGCATTCCTCATCTTTGTGATTTTTGTGCTCTCTTTGTATCACTTTTTCCCCTCATCTATCTGGCTAATGGTCTATCAATGCCGTTGGCCAATCTCTTATAAAAACTGGCTTTTTAAAAATTATTTATTTAATTCATTTTTTTAACTTACATACAAGTTAGTTAGCATATAGTGCAACAGTGATTTCAGGAGTAGATTCCTTAATGCCCCTTACCCATTTGGCCCATCACCCCTTCCACAACGCCTCCAGTAACTGTTCTCCGAGTGTCTTATGTTTTGTCTCCCTCCTTGTTTTTATATTATTTTTGCTTCCCTTATGTTCATCTGTTTTGTGTCTTAAAATCCTCATATGAGTGAAGTCATATGATATTTATCTTTCTCTAATTTCGCTTAGCATAATACCTTCTAGTTCCATCCATGTAGTTGCAAATGACAAGATTTCATTCTTTTTGACTGGCTAGTAATACTTCTGTGTGTGTGTGTGTGTGTGTGTGTGTGTGTGTACATACCACATCTTTATCATCTTTATTCATTCATCCATCCATGGACATTTAGGCTCTTTCCATACTTTGGCTATTGTCAATAGCGCTGCCATGAACATTGGGGTGCAAGTGCCCCNAAAATCCTCATATGAGTGAAGTCATATGATATTTATCTTTCTCTAATTTCGCTTAGCATAATACCTTCTAGTTCCATCCATGTAGTTGCAAATGACAAGATTTCATTCTTTTTGACTGGCTAGTAATACTTCTGTGTGTGTGTGTGTGTGTGTGTGTGTGTGTGTACATACCACATCTTTATCATCTTTATTCATTCATCCATCCATGGACATTTAGGCTCTTTCCATACTTTGGCTATTGTCAATAGCGCTGCCATGAACATTGGGGTGCAAGTGCCCCTTCAAAACAGCATTCCTGTATCCCTTGGATAAATACCTAGTAGTGCAATTATTGGGTCGTAGGGTAGTTCTATTTTTAATTTTTTGAGGAACCTCCATACTGTTTTCCAGAATGGCTGCACCATTTTGCATTCCCATCGACAGTGCAAAAGAGATCTTCTTTCTCTGCATCATCGCTAATACCTGTTTTAATGAGTTGTTTATGTTAGCCATTCTGACAAGTGTGAGGTGGTATCTCATTGTGGTTTTGATTTGTATTTCCCTGATGATGAGTGATGTTGAGTATTTTTTCATGTGTCTGTTAGCCATCTGGTTGTCTTCTTTGGAGAAGTGTCTATTTGTGTCTTTTGTGCATTTCTTCACTAAATTATTTGTTTTTTGAGTGTTGAGTGTGATAAGGTCTTTATAGATTTTGAATACTAACCCTTTATCTGATATGTCATTTGCAAATATCTCCTCTCATTCATCAGTTGCTTTATAGTTTTGCTGATTGTTTCTTGTGCTTTGCAGAAGCTTTTCAATTTTTTTAAATGTTTTATTTATTTCTGAGAGAGAGCAGGGGAGGGTCAGAGAGGGAGACACAGAATCTGAAACAGGGTCTAGGCTCTGAGCTGGCATGAGATCATGACCTGAGCTATNGGTGGTATCTCATTGTGGTTTTGATTTGTATTTCCCTGATGATGAGTGATGTTGAGTATTTTTTCATGTGTCTGTTAGCCATCTGGTTGTCTTCTTTGGAGAAGTGTCTATTTGTGTCTTTTGTGCATTTCTTCACTAAATTATTTGTTTTTTGAGTGTTGAGTGTGATAAGGTCTTTATAGATTTTGAATACTAACCCTTTATCTGATATGTCATTTGCAAATATCTCCTCTCATTCATCAGTTGCTTTATAGTTTTGCTGATTGTTTCTTGTGCTTTGCAGAAGCTTTTCAATTTTTTTAAATGTTTTATTTATTTCTGAGAGAGAGCAGGGGAGGGTCAGAGAGGGAGACACAGAATCTGAAACAGGGTCTAGGCTCTGAGCTGGCATGAGATCATGACCTGAGCTATAGCCCACGAACCATGAGATCATGACCTGAGCCGAAGTTGGACGCTTAACCAACTGAGCCACCCAGGCGCCCTGAAGCTTTTCATTTTGATGAGGTCCCAATAGTTCATTTTTGCTTTTGTTTCCCTTGCCTCTGGAGACGAGTAAGAAGTTGCTGCGGCCAAGGTCAAAGAGGTTTTTGCCTGCTTTCTCCATGAGGATTTTGATGGCTTCCTCTCTCACGTGTAGGTCTCTCATCTATTTTGAGTTTATTTTTGTGTATGGTGTAAGAAAGTGGTCCAGGTTCATTTTTCTGCATGTCACTGACCAGTTTTCCCTGCACCACTTGCTGAAGAGACTATCTTTATTCCATTGGATATTCTTTCCTGCTTTGTCAAAGATGAGCTGGCCCTACATTTGTGGGTCCATTTCTGGGTTCTCTATTCTTTTCCATTGATCTGATGAGTGTCTGTTCTTGTACCAATAGCATACTGTCTTGATGATTACAGCTTTGTAATATAGCTTGAAGTCTGGGATTGTGATGCCTCCAGCTTTGGTTTTCTTTTTAAAGATTGCTTTGGCTATTTGAGGTCTTTTCTGGTTCCATACAAATTTTAGGATTGTTTGTTCTAGCTCTTTTAAGAATGCTTGTGTTATTTGGATAGGTATTGCATTGAATACGTAGATCGCTTTGGGTAATATTGATATTTTAACAATATTTGTTCTTCCTATCCAGGAGCATGGGATTTTTTTTTCCATTTTTTTGTCTTCTTCAATTTCTGTCATAAGCTTTCTATAGTTTTCAGTGTATAGATTATTCACCTCTTTGGTTAGATTGATTCCTACGTATTTTGTGGTGCAGTTGTAAATGGGATTGATTCCTTGATTTCTTTCTTTTGCTTCATTATGGATGTATAGGAATGCAACAGAAATTAGTTGATGTCTGTGCTTTGACTTCACATCCTGCAACTTTGCTGAATTCATGGGTCAGTTCTAACAGTTTTTTGGTGGAATCTTTTGGGTATTCCGTATGGAGTATCATGTCATCTGCAAAGAGTGAAAGTTTGACCTCTTCCTGGCCGATCTGGATGCCTTTTATTTGTGTTGTCTGATTGCTGAGACTAAACTTCCAATACTGTGTTTTATAACAGTGGTGAGAGTGGACATCCCTGTCTTGTTCCTGACCTTAGGGGTCTGCTCTCAGTTTTTTTCATTGAGGATGCTATTAGCAGTGGGTATTTCATATATGGCTTTTATGAAATCAAAGTATGGTCCTTCTGCCCCTACTTTCTTGAGGGTTTTTATCAAGAAAGGATGCTGTATTTTGTCAGATGCTTTCTCTGCATCTATTGAGAGGATCATATGGTTCTCGTCATTTCTTATATTGATATGATGAACCACATTGATTGTTTTGTGGATATTGAAGCAGCCCTGCCTCCTGGGTATAAATCCCACTTGGTTGTGGTGAATAATTTTTTTGGTGTAATGTTGGATTCGGTTGGTTGATACCTTGTTGAGGATTTTTGCATCCATGTTCATCAGGGAGATTAGTCTATAGTTCACCTTTTTAGTGGGTTCTTTGTCTGGTTTTGGAATCAAGGTAATGCTGGCTTCATAGGAAGAGTTTGGAAGGTTTCCTTTCTTTCTGTTTTTTGAAACAGCTTCAAGAGAATAGGTGTTAACTCTTTAAAAAATGTTTGGTAGAACAAACTGAGGGCTGAGGAGGGGTGGGGGAGAGGGGTAAAAGGGTGATGGGCATGGAGAAGAGCACTTGTTGGGATGAGCACTGGGTGTTATATGTAAACCAACTTGACAATAAACTATAAAAAAACATAAAGAAATAAATAAATGTTTGGCAGAATTCTCCCGGAAAGCCATCTAGCTCTGGACTCTTGTCCTTTGGGAGGTTTTTGATTACTAATTCGATTTCTTTACTGATTATGGCTATGTTCAAATTTTCTGTTTCTTCATGTTTCAGTTTTGGTAGTTTTTATGTTTCTAGAAATTTGTCCATTTCATCCAGATTGCCCATTTTATTGGCATGTAATTGCTCATAATATTTTCTTATTATTGTTTGTATTTCTGCTGTGTTGGTTGTGATCTCTCCTCTTTCATTCTTGATTTTATTTTTTGGGGTCCTTTCCTTTTTCTTTTTGATCAAATTGGCTAGGGGTTTATCAATTTTGTTAATTCTTTCAATGAGCCAGTTTCTGGTTTCATTGATCTGTTTTGTTTGTTTCAATAGCATTGATTTCTGCTCTAATCTTTATTATTTCCTGTCTTCTGCTGGTTTTGGCTTTTATTTGCTGTTCTTTGTCCAGCTTTTTATGGTGTGAAGTTAAGTTGTGAATTGAGACCTTTCTTCCTTCTTTAAGAAGGCCTGGATTACTATATACTTTCTTCTTATGACCACCTTTGCTGCATCCCAAAGGTTTTGGGCTGTAGTGTTACCATTTTCATTGGCTTCCATGTACTTTTTAATTTCTTTTTAACTTCTTGGTTAGCCCATTCAGTAGCATCATCTTTAGTCCCCAAGTATTTGTTTTCTTTCCACATTTTTCCTTTTGTTTGATTTCAAGTCTATAGTGTCATGGTCTGAAAATATGCACGGTATGATCTTGGTCTTTTTGTACTTGTTGAGGGCTGATTTATGTCCTAGTATGTGATCTATTCTGGAGAATATTCCATGTGCACTGGAGAAGAATGTGTATTCTGTTGCTTTATGTTCTGAAATGTTCTGAATATATCTGTTAAGTCCATCTGGCTCAGTGTGTCACAGTGTGTCATTCAAACCCATTGTTTCCTGTTGATATTTTGTTTAGATGATCCATACATTGCTGTAAGTGGGGTGTTGAAGTCCCCTCCTATTATGGTATTATTATCAGTGAGTTTCTTTGTTTGTGATTAATTGATTTATATATTTGGATGCTTCACATTTGGAGCATAAATGTTTACAATTGTTATGTCTTCTTGGTGGTTAGACCCTTAATTATGATATAGTGCTCTTCTTCATCTCTTGTTACAGTCTTTATTTTAAAGTCTAGATTGTCTGATGTAAGTATAGCTACTCTGGCTTTCTTTTGTCGACCATTAGCATGATAGATGGTTCTCCATACCCTTGCTATCAATCTGAAGGTGTCTTTAGGTCTAAAGTGGGTCTCTTGTAAACAGCATATAGACGGACTTGTTTTCATATCCATTCTGTTATTCTGTGTCTTTTGATTGGAACATTTAGTCCATTGATGTTTAGAGTACTGAAAGATATGAATTTATTGCCATTATGTTGCTTGTAGAGTGGAGTTTCTGGTGGTGTTCTCTGGTCGTTTCTAGTCTTTGTTTCTTTTGGCCTTCCCCCCTCACCTCCCTGTCTATTCTCCCCTCAGAGAATCCCCCTTAAAATGACTTGCAGGGCTTGTTTAGTGGTCACGAACTCCTTTAATTTTTGTTTGGGAAACTTTTTTTCTCTCCTATTTTGAATGACAGCTTTGCTGGATAAATAATTCTTGGCTGCATATTTTTTCAGTCCAGCACATTGAATATATCCTACCACTCCTTTTTGGTCTGCCGAGTTTCTGTGGATAGGTCTGCTGCAAACCTGATCTGACTTCCTTTGTTAGGTTAAGGACTTTTTTCCCACTTGCTGCTTTCAAGATTCTTTCCTTGCCTTAGTATTTTGTGCATTTGATTATGATACGCCTTGTTGGTAGTCAGATTTTGTTGAATCTAATGGGAGTCCTCTGTGCTTCCTGGATTTTGATGTCTGTGTCTTTCCCCAGGTTAGGAAACTTTTCTGCTATGATTTTGCTCATATAATCTTTCTATCCCTTTTTCTCTCTCTCCATCTTCTGAGACTCTTACGATTCTGATGTTGTTCCTTTGTAATGATTTCTCTAACTCTTAAATTGTGCTCTTTTGCCTTACTCTCCTTTTTTTTTTTTTCTGCTTCATTATTCTCCCAAAGGTTGTCCTCTATATCACCTGATTTGCTGCTCTGCTTCATCCATCTTTGCTGCCGTGGCATCCATTTGAGATTCAGCTCAGTAATATGATTTTTATTTCATTCTGACTAGATTTTACTTCTTTTATATCCACAGAAAGGGATTCTAATCTATTTTCAACCCCAGTTAATATTATCATGATTCTGAAATCTGGTTCAGACATCTTGCTTGTATCTGTGTTAAGTCCCTGGGTGTTGTTTCTTCCTGCTCTTTCTTTTGGGGTGAATTCCTTTGTTATTTTGAAGGAAGAAAAGAAATTAATAAGGTAAAAAAAATAAAAGAATTAAAAACAACAATACACACACACAAATCAAATAAATGATGCTAGATCCTGTGTGTGTTCTGGTTTGGTTGTTGAAAGGAACTTGAAAGATTAGAGAAAAAAGGGAAGGAAAAAAGGAAAACGTTTGAAAATTTGAAAAAAATGAATACACTAAAATAGAATAAAATGAAATGATGGAAGTAAAATAGAATTTAAAAAAATTTTTAAGTGAAAAATATAGTATAAAAAAAGGAAAATAAATGAAAATGGAAAATACATTTTTCTCTTTCTGTATTCAAGAATAAGAAAGGAAAAAGAAAAAAATTGAATAAGCAGACCAGCAAACAGACTGAAATATGATTGAAATTACATTGGTTTCCACTAGAAGTCAAACTGTGAAGGATTTTATAGGCCATTAACAAGGCAGGCTGAGAGACCTGTGGTGTCCCTGAAGAGCGAGGTTGGCCTAGTTGGGCAGGGCCTAGTGTAATGGCTCTCTTCTCCACTAAATGGCACTGCTTAGGTTACTGGGATGGATTGTTGTGGCGCACGTAGGTGTGTATGCACATCCACGGGAGGGGTGAAAATGGCGTCATCCAGCTACCCAGTCTCTAGTTTTGGAACTCTGTTCTCCCTGGCCAGCAATTGCTCACCCATCCTTTGTCTGTGGTTTCCATCCACTTTTCACTTTTACACTCTCCATGACCAAGCAGTCAGGTTGTCAGGCGGCACCTCCCTCCTGAGTCTTATCTCAGATGCAGCTGTTTCCCAACCCCTCACTTCTGAGGGACTATGGCTTTG
Organism: Crocuta crocuta; assembly: GCF_008692635.1. Lineage (NCBI taxonomy): Eukaryota > Metazoa > Chordata > Mammalia > Carnivora > Hyaenidae > Crocuta > Crocuta crocuta. The sequence continues at coordinate 10,813,767 of NW_027531917.1, read as the reverse complement.
ACCCACCCAGACCCTCTGGGGGAGTGTCTCACCAAGCAATGGCTGGGTGCTGGCTGCACCCAGGGACGTTCACTGGACCGTGCTGCTGCCACTGATGCCTAGAGATTGCAGCTGCGTGTCAGCCCACCCCAGAAAAAGTTCACGCGATAGTGTAGCAGCAGCGTTTCAGGGATTATGGAAAATCACAACACACATCTGGCACTAGGCTTCACCCTTAATGTCCTTGTTCCAGCACCAGTGAATGTGGTTTTCTCTGGGGTCTGCTGGGATCTTTGGCTGTGGGGTGGCCACACAGCCGAATGTCCTTCCAGCAGGGGAACTGCCTCTCCCTGTGTGGCCCGAGCCCCCCTGGACCTCCCTCTGCTCCTGGGGAGTTGCTCTTCCCAGCAGAGCACCGCCAGCTAGAGTTTCAGACTCTTTACTCCCATTTATAGAGTCTTAATAGAATTTAAACCCTCTCCTTTCTCCTTTCTCCCTTTTTTGTTCAGTCCCTGTGGCTGTTTTCACTTTTCTACTTTGTCTTCTGCTCCTTTTGGGGGTGGAGGGTGCTTTTCTTGTACTATCCTGCCCCATCTCCATCCTCTCTCTGCAAGCAAAAACAGCTCCCTACTCTCCGTGGCTTCCCCCCGCCAGTTCACCTCTCTGCACCATGTACCTGCTGAGTTCTGCGGTTCAGGTCGTGCAGTGTTGTGTTGATCAAATCAGTTTTCTAGGTACGAAGGATGTTTTGTGTTGATCTGGCTGTATTTTATGGATGTGAGAGGCAAAAAAATTTCCATACTGTTTTACCATCTTGACCCCTCCCTCAAAAATGCCTTTTGATTTCATTAATTTTCTGTATTTTTTCTTTCCTATTATCTGGATTTCTTTTTGTTTTTATTTTTTCCTTGTGTTTATTGTTTCACTTTTTTTTTTTTTACTTTCTCTGGTTTGAAGCTTATGAGATTTTCATGTTTTTCTAATATAAGCTTTAATGCTATAAATTTCCCTCTAAGAACTGTTTTAACTGTAGCACCACACATTTTGATATGTTGCATTTTCCTTTTTATTAAGTTCAAAATATTCTCTTATTTCTCCTGAGATTTTTCTAACCTGTGACTTATTTAGAACCATGTTAATTTCTGCCTCTTTATGATATTCCTTCCTTTTCTTTACTGATTTCCAGTTTTATTTCAATGTGGTTAGAGCACACTTTGTATAACTTCAGTCCTCTTAAATTTATTGAGCCTTGTTTTCTGATGCAAAATGTGGCATATTTTGGTGATTTTCTTTCTTCTTTCTTAGTGTACACTTGTAAAAAAAGATGAGTATTCTGTTGGTGATGGAATTATTAAAACTATTGTTTAGGTCTAGTTGGTGATAGTGTTTTATAAATTTTTATCATTACAGATGTCTGTTACTTGTTCTAACAATTATAGCAATGTACTTAAGAGAGAAGTTGTTGATATTCCTCATACTAATTGTGTATTTGTCTGTTTCTCCTTTCAGTTCTATCAGTTGTGCTTCACATATTTTTTTAAATAAAAAAATTTTTTGTAATGTTTATTTGTCTTTGAGAGAGAGAGAGAGAAGGGGAGAGAGAGAGAGAAAGTGAACAGGGGAGAGGCAGAAAGAGAGGGAGACACAGAATCCAAAGGCGGTGCCAGGCTCCGTGCTGGCAGCACAGGGCCCCGTGCAGGGCTCGAACTCACTCACTAACTGTGAGATCATGATCTGAGCCAAAGTTGGACGGTTAACCTACTGAGCCACCAAGGCATCCCAGTGCCTCACGTAGTTTGAAGGACTGTTCTTAGGTGCGTGCACATAGAGGATTGTTTTAACATCTTTATATATTGATACCTTTATCATTATGAAATGCCCATTTTTATTTCCTGTGATATTCCTTTCTCAAGTTTTTTTTTGTCTGATGTTAATGTAGCCACTCCAGATTTTCAGATTTTAATAATTATATAGAACATATTTCCTATCTTTTTACTTAGCTTTGTTTTTGTAATTAAAGTTGGTTTCTTGAGATAGCATATAGTTGGGTTTACGTTTTTATCTAAAATGACAACTTGCCTTTTATTAAGGTGTTAGATGAACCTTCTCACTTAATGTAATTGTCTATATAATTAGCTTTAAATCTACCCTTGTGCTTTTTCCTCTCTCCCACCAACTCTTTTTCCCCCCCCCCTTTTTTTTTTGTTTTTTTGGGCTTTTTTTTCTTCTTTATCCTACTGACTTTTGGGTTGAGCTTTTCCATTTTCTTCTGAGGCTCCTTGTGAATATGGTTTTGTAGACTTGCTTTGTATTTGTTGATGAAGGTACTAGTTATGTCTTTCCCATGTAAACATGTAGAATAAATTGATCTCTCCAATTACTCTTTCTCTACGTCTTTATGACCACCTTTTCTTTTCATGATCAGGGAGCAAGGGGTATACAATGCGTGTTTGATTTTTCTTCTGAAATAAATCATTGGGAACTACTTACCAATGATTTTATTCCCCTCTTTTTATTTCCTTTCTTAGGAATTAGAAATTAAGAAAATGGCTAAGATTGGTAATAAAGAAGCATGTAGAGTTTTAGCCAAACAGCTTGTACATCTACGGAAACAGAAAACAAGAACTTTTGCTGTAAGTTCAAAAGTCACTTCTATGTCCACACAAACAAAAGTGATGAATTCCCAGATGAAGATGGCGGGAGCAATGTCTACTACAGCAAAAGTAAGTGGCGTCCTTATATCCTTACATTTATAGTTTTATCTAAGATATTAAATGTCAGCATTCACATCAGATTTACAAGTACCTCCTGATGTATGTGGAGTATGGAATCTATGTAATATTTAGTAAAAGGAGTTATAATAATCCAGATAACTACTTCTAGATTTTTTAAATTGAAATATAGTTAACTTAAAATAGTATATTAGATTCAGGTGTACATAAATTCTTTAGTGATTTGTTTTACTATAAAATTTCTTCTGTTAGAACATTTTGATTGTCCTTAGTTCGCATGTAGCTTCTAAATTTTTTAAATTGACTGAAAGTATTGTTTGCTTTTCCCCTTAAATGGCCAGAAGATTTTTGGTCTTATTTCATTAGGCTAGAAGTTTTGATTACTTCTGAGTAATAATTTCCTCTTGATTCATTTTCATGTATGTGTCAGAAGGATATACGATTTCAATCAGAAGGACTTAACAGTTAATTTTGACAGGAACTTATGTTTAACTTATGCCCTTTGTATAAAACATAAATGTTTTCACTGTGGAGTTTAAAGGAATTGAGCTTTTTGATTTTTTAATAAATAATGAGCTCCTTGTTGTATATGAAGTACTGTGAAGAATAAGAAGACATTTAAGACAAAGGCCCTGTTCTCAAAGGTTTTATAGTTCAGTTAGGGGTGTGATGGGAGTAGGGAGCAGGGACATTAAGCTATTTCTAATGGGGAAACTACCCACTATACATCAGTGTGTTCTGAATTTCAGTGAACTGTTCAGATCTTTGAATTGGGTGATCTGAAAGACTTTGCAGAAGACCTAGGTCTGAAAAATATCACTAGGTGTTAAATATAAGGAAGGAGAAGTATTTGAATATGAGACCAAAAGAAAAGAAAGCCACAGAGCAAGAGAAAGTATGAGGTTCATATTAGAAAAAATGGTATGTACAGTTGATTCTTGTTATTTGAATGGTTAATGTTCTGTAAGTTGGGAACACTGAGTTAGCGAATATTGAATCATTGCTCCTAGGGGAAATACAAGGTTAGGTTCCTGTGAGCCTTTAGGGACAACATTTTTGTCAACCAACTTATACCTAACATTGTTTAATGTGTGTTTCTGTTGAAGGACACCATATTTAATAAGTATTACTGATTCATTAACATTGAACTCATGCCTAATCAAAGCTAAAACGTATTTTCTCCACGAACATCTCATAGCTTCCTACACTTAGGAACACTACACAACACTTTAGAACTGTGGTTGGGGCCGTTTTAAATGGCAGAATCACCAACAAAAGGTACAAAAATGTGGCACTAAATAGACCACAGTAAGGATAGTTGTTTATAGTATGAGGGTTGAGACAAGAAAGCAGTGTCACCTTTTTTGACCTCAGCTGGAAACAACCATGTTGGGCAACTCAAATGTCTTGCCGTTCTCTACGTGTCCACAAAGGAACAAAAAAGCATTCTGAGTATTGGTTTCAGGTTACAAATAAATTTTAATGAGTAGGCTTATCCACAAATATGGACTCGAGAAATAATGAGGAGCAACTATCATTGTTTTTTTAGATTACAGAGCACACAAAAATAGATTTTTCCCATTTTAGGTGCAGAAAGTACAGTGACACATTATGTTCTTAAAAAAAAAAATAGAGGAAGTTTCAGTATAAGTTTTGTTCTGTTAGTTAACTTACTCTTGATGGATCTTTGACATTTTACAGTGAAAAATACACACTTAAGGGCCAAAACTTTTGTTATCCTTTTTTGTTTCACAAGTGGACAGAACTAAACATCTAATTTGGGAAAAGATCATGTGTGATGATCACACAGTTGAGCTGGGTAACTTTTCAATAATGTTAAGGGGAAAACTACTTACTTTGCAATTTTTTTTTACAGGTGGTAGGTTAGGAAAAGGTACTGAATATGGTGCTGCCATACAGAGATGGTTGAACTGGAATTTTCACTTAATTATTTTAGAACTATCTTAAATCAGCAAATACTTGTTTAGACCCTAGAGGTAGGAACTATAACAAATGATGGGTATGAAGTAGACAGCAGAACCAGGTTAAGGGCTTAAACTGGATAGTCTGTTTCAAAAACAGCTCACTTGAGAGGTAGTTCAGCATAGTGATTAGGAGCATACATGCTGGAGCAGATTACTTCAGTTCAAATCTCACTTCTATCCAGTAGCTTTCGGACTTTCAGCAAGTTAATTTCTGTGCCTTCATTCTCCGTTTATAGTGTAGGGAAAATGGTGGTGCCTAGTACATAAGGATTTGTCAGGTTTAAATGTCTTTTAACTTTAAATGTTATATGTGAATAATTATGCTTTAGGTACAGGGTCTGACACATAGTTAAGGCTATATAGGCATTTACTGCTTTATTGTTATCATTATCATCATTGTTAATATTATTAAGATGCAAATAAAGTAATATAATTTATGTCAGTAAATAGAGAATTCCATCTATAATGAGTGAGATCAGTGTGGCTAAAGGGCAGCGGTACAAAATAGGACTAGCTCGTTAAGCAGAGTTCAGTGGTGTTTGGTCTCAGAATTATGGAATTTGGCTTTTAATTCTAAGAGGAATGGAAAGCCACTTGAGAGGTGTGTGTGGTTTGGAGACGGATAGGGGAAATCCAGTGTTACAGTTTACTTTTGCTGCAGCATTGCATACAGATTGAGAAAAGAGTGCTTGGTGTCTTTGAAACTTAAGTGTTTTGTATTGTATAGTGTCTTTTTTAATTCTAACTAACTGTATGTAATATACATGTATGTGTACATTTTGTGTATAATATGTATAAATATTTTGCCCATTCTAGATAGCATTTCTCTCTTTTAATGAAATAACTTGTGAATATAAAAGGTAAGAATTCTTTTTACAGATTTTTGAAAACTCAGTGTTCTGTTCATTTCTTTAAACCATGATTTAAAATATGTTAACAGTTTAAGTATTCATGCTGTGTGTCCTTTTTCATTTAAACATCAAAAGTTTAGTGACAAATTTTGTACAATTTAAATTACTCTTATTTTCAATTTAGTCATTAACTGCTTGGCACATAATGGGCAAATGTAGTTTTCCCATTTGAATAGCAATAGATGTTTTTGTTGTTGACAGTGTTTTTTAATTACTTTTTTTCCCCTACTGTTCATATGAGTTTTTTCACCCTGGTCTTTATTATACAACAGTTAAGCAGATGGTATCCAAATATTTCATTTTTTTCTAGAATACTTAATACTCTTGTTTGTTTGTGGCAGGATGTATAACTTTAATACACATGTATCTAATTTGATGTGTTCCCTTTGAACTTATTTCATAGTAAAATTTTCCCAGTTATATAGCCAACACAAATCTTTCCTTATATTTAAAGACCATGCAAGCAGTTAACAAGAAGATGGATCCACAGAAGACGTTACAAACAATGCAGAATTTCCAGAAGGAGAACATGAAAATGGAAATGACTGAAGAAATGAGTAAGTTTAATACTTTGTAATGAAATTTACAATTTTTTCATCTTTGAGTTAGCCAGGTTTATTTACTAGACACCTCATTTTTTTTATTTTATTTTTTACATTTATTTATTTTTGAGAGACAGTGAGACAGCGTGAGCAGGGGAGGGGCAGAGAGAAGGAGACACAGAATCTGAAGCAGGTGCCAGGCTCTGAGCAAGTGGTCAGCACAGAGCCTGACGCAGGGCTTGAACCCACAAACTATGAGACCATGACCTGAGCCAAAGTCCTACCAGTTAACTGACTGAGCCACCCAGGCACCCCCAGAAACCTCATATTCTAATTCATAAAAGCACAAATGTTGATAAAAATGATACAGCACCCTTCTGAATAGATGTCTATATTTTAACTCTAATACATTTTTTAAAATTAATAAAAACCATTTTAATGTTTGTTTTTGAGAGAGAGAGAGCACTAGCAAGGGAGGGGTAAAGAGAGAGACACACACACAGAATCTGAGGCAGGCTCCAAGCTCTGTTCTGACAGCTCACCACACCAAACCACAAGACCATGACCTGAGCTGAAGTCGGACGCTTAGCTTAATGCATTTTTAAATTGGCAATGTATAAGGCTCAAAATTCTATCCAACTTCAGTGGAAGGAAAAATGTAAAATATGATATACCATATTTCTATGCCATATTGGCCTCAGCAGTTTTACTTTATTGATTAGTGCACCAAAACCAACTTGTGAATAAAATAATTCTTCCTGGTATGAATGTCCTAGTTTCAGAGTTGTGTTGATTCTTTCATACTGTAGAAGATGTCTGTTTTTATTGGAGGTAGAGATAATGGAGCTCTTTTGTTCTTATCTTTTTCTTTTCTCTCCCAAATTTTGAATAGAGCTAATTGCATGTTGTAGAAATATAGAGATTATGAAGGAATGAAATTTTGAAAAATCCATTATCATACCTCCCAGATATAGTTACTATTACTGTTGTGTTTCTTTCCTATACTTCTCCATATCTTATAGTAGTTAATCCTCTTACATGTGCAATTTTGAACCTTTTTTTGCTTTTAAAAAACATGATAGTATGATATACACATGTACTCACAACCTTAAGCCTTTTCTGAAGTCTTTAAAATGGCATTAATCCTGCATAACATCAATATTAAATAATATCAATCTTAATTTATTGCACCATTCTTACATTGGTCATTAAGACTGTTTTAAAATTTGTAGTGTATTTGATAATCCTTTGATAAAAGTTTCTGTATTATTTTTGTCTATATTTTCTACTTCTCAGAGTATTAACTTTTATAAAGCTTTTGGTTTATACTACCAAATTCTTCCCAGAAAGACTATCCCAATCTTTATTTTAGCAGTTAGAGCATTTGGTCAACAATGAATAATTACCTGACATGCTATGTCAAAACTGGTATCATTATTTTGCAAAGATATTTTCTAATTGTTTTACAGTTATGTAGAGCTATGCCAGATTAGTTCTGCATAGCTACCAGCATTTTAATTTAATGGCATGTGGTGTATAAAATAGTATCTGATGAAATTATCAGGATTACTAAACTCATCACTGTTCAAGTATTCAAATTAAGAATATCTGTTTTCTTTTTAGGAGTTAATGAAGTTGTATGTGTATCTTTGATAGTTCAAAAAGTTTGTTAGCTTTGACTTTGAATCTTTGGAAAAATATGACTTTTTTGAAACATCATTAGTGAATTATTAATGACTGCGAGAATTGTCATTTATATAATGATTACAGTACTAGCATGTTCATGTGGTTTCCAGTGATGGCACAGGTGTGAGCAGATCTTAGAGGAATTAACTTTTCCATTAAGCTATAATGAAGAGAATCAATAAGCTCTTACTTAGAACTCTTATCATAGTTTTCATTTTTATTTTAGTACTTTGCAAATGAGTGTGAAAGAATAGTAATTGTTGGTAATTACTCATTTCTTCTATAACCTACTAAATTACACTAACATTAATATTTAAAGGTAAATTCAAGGATTCAAGGTTTAAATTGATACATCTTTTTCCAGTTGAAAATTTGTGTGGTACACTGCTACTCCAGAACTTGTTCACATTCAAGTTTTGGAAAGGATCTTTGAGAAATCTGTATTTATATATATACATATAAAACCATATACATATATAGTATATAACCACATAATATATATAAATATATATATATATGGTTAATTTTTCACGCTTTTTCTGAAAGCATTCTTCTTTGTTAATCCCTGATTACACCTCTCTGTTCCTTTTTCTCCTCTATTCCCTTCTTTCATTTTTTTTTTTTCTGCAGCTGCTTCTTTATTGGGGCCCTTACAAACTTTGACCGGGATTCCCCAACTCCATTATTACTTCACTAGCATCGGAGTAGTACAACTGCTAAATTATTTTTCCAGAAACTTACCTCTGAGCATGCCAATAAGATTCCTTTAGTGGCTTCTTGCTGACTACAAAATAAAATCCCCAGATGTAAATCAAAAACAATTTTCAAATCGTGCCCCTTTATTTTGCAGCGGTAAAATGACAGTCTCCACAAGTTGAAAAGGTACTAAATGGAAGAATTGAAACTCTGATAGAAGTCTTAACATTTTTATTTCTTCAGAGATGATATTCCATGTTTTTGTCCTTAAATTTAATATTACCATTTACAAATTTGTTTTTGAGCTAACACAAAAAATCAAATTGTCAAATCATGTTCATACCAAACAGAGGTCTTAACCAGTATCGAGCTTTGTTAATATTGTCAAGGATACCAGCAACTAAGATGCATATGTGAAACGAGGAGAAGGCTGGGACATCCCAAATTATTCCCCAGATCTTTTTTCCCCTATCAGACATAAGCTCTTTGACCCAGAATAATAGATGATGTGGCTAATGAGGTTTGCATATCATCTCCTGTTGAAGAAACATTTAGGTTGTGAAACATCTTAAATTTATCCCTCAGATGGTTATCTGTCTTATCTGATATTTTCTAGGCAGTGATGGCACATACAGTCATATATTGTAGGTTTGTTTACTATAGCAGTCCTAAACCAAGGACATCCTAACAACATTCCATAGACAAGGACACTCTTACTGGCAAATATTAGTCTGTTTACCAGGAGTACAATTAGCTGCATGCTTACAAGGAGATAAACTAGGTTACCTGTCTGTCTTCCTTTGTGGGCATCCCCCAGTAATCAGGAGAATGACTATGGTCCAGCCGCTTTACTTCTTTCCCTCCTAACCATTTTCCGTTCATGCACACAACAGAATTTAATCTTCTTTGAATATGTCCCTATTATCTTCCACCAAGTCTTTGCTCATCCTATTCCCTCTGTCTCTGAGCAAATGCCTTGCATCCTTCAAGAACCACCTCACATGTTACTTTCTCCCAGTTGGATATCGTCTCTTCCCTTTTATAATCATCTTTCTTTCTTAGTTACCACAATCTGATTTTTTTCTTTTCTGCTTAAGTGCAGACTACTTTAAGGTCTTCATTCTTCTCCCTCTATACATTAACTGTATTTGTACAACATGCTAGGCCCTTTGTTTCAAGGATAAACCAGGTATAATAACATGATACTTTCTGTACAGAAGGCTTTCCTTAAATATTTTGGGAAGGGAAGGAAGAGAGGGATATAGCAGTAATAATCTTTACAAGGTTAAATTGGACATCATTCTTTACACAAGTTTAATAAAATATTGAACCTTAGACTTTGTTAGAATATTTTACCTACATGTTGAATGTAAATTTAAGAAGGTTGAAAATATAATTATAGGTATAAGCAGAGTAAATGGTCTATGAAATATTTACAGTATATTTGACTCCTACATATTCTTCCATGGTCAGATTTAACAGCTACTAGTTCAATGAATAAAATTTGTGGAATAATATTTTAAAACTTTAGGGGTGCCTGAGTGGCTCATTCGGTTGAGCCAAGTGGCTCACTTGGTTTCAGCTCAGGTCATATTCTCATGGTTCATGGGGTCAGGCCCAACTTTGAACTGACACATTAAGCCTGCTTGGGATTCTCTCCCTCACTCTCTCTACCCCTCCCTCACTCTCTCTTGCTCAAATAAACTTAAAAAAAAATTTTAAACCTTTAGCTATGAATTTCATATAGTTGTTTATTAAAGATGCATTTTTAAAAATCAGGATAGACTTGTTTTATTATAGGAAAATTTGTGTTGCAACAAAAATTACTCCAGATTAGTAATCCAGAAATGTATAAGTGAACTTGACGAACATTTGAAAAGATTCTCCTAAGTTTGCCCTTACATAATATACAAATACGTACACATTGTTGGACCACCTTCTAAAACTGTAAATCTAACTTGAAATCTGTTTGAAAGTAACTGCTTTGTTTTTCTCCTTCTCCCCAAGTCAATGACACACTTGATGACATCTTTGATGGCTCTGATGATGAAGAGGAAAGCCAAGATATTGTGAATCAAGTTCTTGATGAAATTGGAATTGAAATCTCTGGAAAGGTATGTCTTTTCTCAGAAAGCGTTTCTACCACTTTTGTCACTTTAATTAAGTTGACCTTTCCTGTTAGATGAAGGATTTTATATTTGTTTGAATGTAAACATCTTTGAAACACATTCTTGGTGTCCTTGCCCCATGTTTGATAACACACATTTTTCCCCTTTACCTTTCTTTAATACAGATGGCCAAAGCTCCATCAGCTGCCCGAAGCTTACCATCTGCCTCTACTTCAAAGGCTACAATTTCCGATGAAGAGATTGAACGGCAACTCAAAGCTTTAGGAGTAGATTAGTCAGAAAAATCATGATATTTTCCTTACATACAGTTATTTAGTATAAATCAGACACAGTGGAGATTCCTTTTACAAAATACATTTATTTGCAAAAATGAAGACCATGAGCAAACAGTTGTTTCCTAACCCATGGCTATTTTGAATCTTTTACCAAAGAACCACAAGGATGCAAAAATGGGAACAGTTTGGATTTTAATTAGAACTATTTAGGAGCGAGGATGTATAAAAAGTCGACTTCTTTTCTGCATGGCATAGAGGAATTATATTCATTACTTAGTGTTTATGTTCTATGTGTTTTTACACGGGATACAAAAATCTTGTTAAATGCCACTAGGCAAGGCACCAACAACTAAAGACACTTGTAAAATATTAAAAATATATCATTAATTCTGTATCTGTTGCTTGTCCTTTGTGAGTGATACATGTTATGACCATAGGCAGTTCAGCTGCCAAATTATTTTTAAATGACCCAAAAGAAGAGTGCTATATAAACATCTGTCTTAAAAACTGTCATGAGTTTTTCCTTTTTTCTCCCCCCCCTTTGGGAGAACATTCTGGTAAGTTTATTACCTTTCAAAATGTGCTTGGCACTTGCCTTAAACAGCACAAACATATTGTGCACATCTTTAAACTATTTTAACTGACAGAAAAAAATTACATTTTAAATTAATATTGAGGCCTCTCAGAAAAATTATCCTGGTTGTCTTTTGTAAAAGCTTATAAAAATGAAAATAATTAGCAAAAAAGATACTGAATTATTAACATTTTATAGTAATAAGACTATATTTTGGTCGGTCTTCAAAGAACTGAGAAAATTTTCCCCATGTAAGCTACTATTTAATATCTGATTAATTCTGATCATTAAATGTGTATCTTGAACACTCTAAATGGAAGCCATCATTCTTAGTTTAACACTACTATCAATCACAATACTTGACCTAAATTTTAAAATAAAAATTAGCATTTTTTTCTTGGCAAATAAACTACAACTTTGTCAGAAATTACTGCCTAAGTGTGTATTAATGTATTAGCCGTATTCTTTAAGGTGAAGTTACTTTGGTATTTATTTATAGAAAGTGAGAAAAAACAAAGTGGCACATTAGAGATAGAATTTAGGATTAGGTTAGTTTGAAAGAGTTCTGTTGTAATAGATGGGTTCTAGCACATCCCGCCATAAACACCCTGGAGGAGATCACTTAGGTGTAACCAGGCCAACATCTGATGATGGACATTTTGGTCTAAAATTGACAACGTGAATCCATTTTAGGGCTAGACCATGTGGCATTTGGACTGGTGGGAAGAAGGAAAAGTTAAAACTATATAATTCATAAACCATTGTATGATGTTTAAAGACAAGGTTGCATTGTTTACAGTATTAAATAGTTTCCCTGAACATGGATGGATGGGTCAAAACATTTTACTGGATTATGGAATGTCAACCCAGAATTTGTTTTGATTCTTGGTTGTATATAATAATGCCAACTAACTTTATTTACTTTCTTGTTTACATGCCGAGGCTTTTGTTTTTAAAAATTATTTTGTTAAAAAAAATTCCAATAAAGATTTATTGCTGGTATGCTTTTTTCCCCCCTTTTACTCTGTTTTTGCCTTCTGCTAAAGATCTTTATGCATATCTAGTAGTTTTTTAAAATAATGATTTTTATTATTTTTCTGGAAGGAAAATAAGTAATTTTGCTTCTTAAATTTTAACAAATGTCTTTTTTAAGAATTAGCAGTTGGCACAGGATTGATGTTTGTGAATGGAGCAAGTCTTAAGCATTGGTTTCACATGAAATTCATCTGATGATTCCTTTTCTAGAACTTCCAGGGGATAAACATTTTTAAGTATTATTATTTTTATGCAAATAAGCCTTCATGATTTCTTTATTTTCCGTCAAACATGGATACTACAGAAGGATGGATACTACAGAAGGCTTTGGGACCCAAGGTAGAGAGAAGAGCCCTTCTGATTTGGCTGTATTTATGAAATGCTCTTGTAGCAATTTTCACAATCGTTATAAAATTATGTTACACTATCCTTTACTAAAAATGAAACTTTCAGCTCTTAAGATTAGGAATCAAAGATTCTTATACGAGTTTAATGAAAATAGAGTTGATCTTTCAACAGTTTGCGGGTGTTAGGGGCAGTGACCCCATGCAGTCACAAATCTGCCTGTAACTTTTGACTTCCCCAAAACTTTAAAAAAAAATTTTTTTTAATGTTTTATTTCTGAGAGAGAGAGAGAGCGTGAGCGTGAACAGGGGGGGGTCAGAGAGAGAGGGAGACACAGAATCTGAAACAGGCTCCAGGCTCTGAGCGGTCAGCACAGAGCCCGACGCGGGGCTCAAACCCACGAACCATGTGATCATGACCTGAGCCGAAGTTGGACGCTTAACCGACTGAGCCACTCAGATGCCCCAACTTCCCCAAAACTTTACTGTAGTCTACTGTTTACGGAAGCCTTACCAGTAACATAACAAATCAATTAACACACATTTTATATGTTAACTGTGTTATATATTGTATCCTACTATAAAGTAAGTTAGGGACAATACAGTGTTAAAATCAGAAGATACATTTATGGTACTGTACTGTATTGAAAAGAATCCACATATGAATATGTGGATCTGCACAGGGTAAACCCATCTTGTTCAGTGATCAACTGCATTTTTTTTTTTTTTAAAAACTACTTTCCCTAATTTCTCTTTCTAGTGAAAAGATTAACAACCCTATTCAGACAAGAGGTTGCCGAGAGAGAGTGGAAAAGTACAGCAGTACCTCTTTTACCAAGAAGGACGCAGTCCAATGTCACATTCTATTGGGATGTAAAAGTCATGGGTGGACGAGATCTCAGAATACCAGAGAAGTAGAATGTACCTAGAATACATAAAGTGATCATTTGTCAGGTGACTGTGTTGAATAGACTGTATTCTGTGCTCAGAGAGGAGTACCTGGCTAAGGCTAGGGCCAGTGGAAAGGGGCTCAAGATCATGACCCTCTAGACAGAGGGAATCTGGCAGCCTTGAGATTTATTCAACCTGCACAGTGATGTATATTTTATTATTTGCAGTTGATTGCCTTTAGGGGAAAACTGCACTCTCCCCTCAGCCACAAGATCATTCCTTACTACCCAGTGGCCACACTGATCCCTGTGGGCCCAGTTAAATATGTGCTCCTATTTTAGATACTCCCATGTTAAAACTAGGTTTGTGAACAGGTCTGAAAAGAGGCCTGTAATGACTTTCTCCTTTGATTACCATTGTTCTGCAAGAATGTTTTTTTTTCAGCTGCATAAAAACAGATCAACTTTCAAATTTTCTCTCTGTAGAAATGAAGCCCCATAAAGGTACGTAACACCATTTTCTAAACTTAGTTCCTTTAAGAATCAAATGGATTGAATAACTTAGAGGAAGGCTGATGATTATGAAGTCTGATTTAAGGCACTTTAATTGTTGGGACACCGCACAACACACACTCACCTTTCTCCGCACCCCTAGCTCCTCCAGAAGTTGACAGCAAGTGTACAGAGACACACTGCTCCCTTCTACAAAACACTGAAAATATTTTGTCACTAGATCAATCTTTCCACCATTAGAGATGGAAGGGTGAGTGGATGAATGTCAACCATCTCTGTGAGATAAAATTGAATATGCCACTTGGTATAAGGGACAGATCTTTCCATTTTAATTAACTGTACTGAATTCCTAAAGATTTACCACTGAAGGGTACACAAGAACATAAGATGGAAAGACCATTACTAAAGTCAACTTTTACCATTTATTCCCAAAAGTATGAACACATAGGTAACTGCATAGCAAATTACATTTGTCTTTTAATTGCAGTTTAGGATTCTAAATAATATTAACCATTTTCGATTTTTAAAAAAGGTCTATATTAAAATATCTCAATGTAGTTAGAAGAGTCTCAAAAACATTAATACAAATAAGTTAATAGTAAATACTAATGCATTTATAACTAACATGAATAACTACAGATTTGCTATTTTGATATTAAGTATTGATTGAAAATAATTCCTTTTAGGGAGAAAAATTATTTCCCAATGCTAGCTGCATCTAAACCTTAATGACTTTATGGATGAATGTCTGATATTATGATCATATATATATGTGATGACGATATAAGCATATATACATGCTTATTTTTGTTATATACAGATTAAACATTCCCAGATTTGTATTTAAAGTGCAAAAAAGTCATTATTCTATGTATGTATTGCATTACATTTTTTCTATTTGCAACTTTCAGACATGCATATATGTATTTTTGTGTATGTATGTAGTATATATATATATGCATGTGTATACATCTTATTCCTGCCTTTTGCAAACTAAAGAATCCCTTCCAAATTAACATATGTGGTAAGCAGGTGAATTATACAGAGAAGAACTTACATAATAACTACATGGCTCAATAGTATGGAATTTACTCTTGAAAAATAAGTCTTTGTATATTTTGTTCAACACCTCTTGGGTGCTAGATGTGTACTTAAGCATAGATGATTAAGCCACTGAAAACTCTCTCTTTTTAATATATCAAAGTTTCTAGCCATCCAATTAATTAATGGTGATTATGTGTGCCTAAATATATTATCTATAGAGATTATGACTTATATAATGCCTGATCTTTATTAATATCACTAAAAGCAGAAGACTGGACTGCGTAATTTATTTAGTAAGCATTCTAAATCAATATAAAATTTGGTCTGTTTCTATTTTTGTTATATAAAAGAAACACTGCCAGCAGAGTTATATTCTAAATGCAGAAAAAAAAATCACTTAGATATTATGTTACAGTTTGCGTCTACTTGCAAGTTTCAAAGAAGTGCATTTTTATAAATTAAATATGTTCTATAGATATAAATCCCTAAATTGAAATACTCAGTATGTCAAGCTTTTTCATCAATAACAAATCATATTCTAACCGATTAAACCAAAGTGGTAGTCTTTTTTGATAGGATCCTGACGATTTTCTGGGTTGTGAGACTTAAATAATGTTATCAAGTTAGGCACCCTTCAAGTTTGTAGCGATCGTTAATAGCACACTCCTAAATTGGTAACAGCACAACAGCACCTCATATGCCACTGCAAGCACACACTTTCCTAGGCATTGGAGAAACAAGAGCAAACAAGCCAGACATCATTCCTGCACTGTTGCAGCTTACAAAATATCGGTTTGGGTTCAGAATCCATAAAGCACATTTTCTGTAAATAGACATCAAAACAGCTAAATCTCTGGGAAGAATAAAAAGATCAAAAGCGTCACTTCTGATTAAGATTTATGCCTAAATGCGCTAATAAAATTCTAAGGCACCCCTGTCTCTCAAATGCAAACAATCTAGTTCAAACAAACTATTAGAGCTGATGATAAACAAAGCATTGGTTACAATTTTCTCTTTGTATCTTCTATGGTGATATTCTTTAATTAGCATTATGACTGAAATACTAAAAAACTAACAAATAGCCTTGGGAAATGGAATCTTTAAAAGACCCATATGTACAGTGTGTGTGTGTGTGTGTGTGTGTGTGTAGAGGAAGAGAGAAAGACTGAAAATGATTACTGTTTTATTCCTTTTGGTATCTTTGGCTTCAAAATGTGCAGTTTGGCTTCTGAGAATATCTTAAAATAAGTCAGCAATATTTAAAATGTATTATTTTTTTAAAGTAGAAAAGCTTCTGCAAAAGTTGTTAATATAAAATGATTTTTTGAAGCCAAATAACTAATTTCTATTTTTGTTGGGGAAGAGAAAGGAAAGAAAAATAGAAAACTTGGATGTTACACTATAGTAAAGTTTATCTGCATTCAAGATGCTCCTTAGAAATAGTAAATAAACTCTGATTCAGACTTGTTTTCACCCGTTTTTCTCTCTGCCTTCTATTGCAAAACCAAACTCTTACTACTTCTTTCTCAAGATTCAGTTCTTCAGCCATTCGCATGATCTCTTGAGAGGAAGGTTTATTCTGTTCTCCAAAGTGTCTCTCCAGTGCATCTTTAGCAGCGATACTGAGTGGGGAGGGGTATAGAGAAGGGTGAGATCAAGGTATTTTAATGATGTTTTTTGGCAGGTCAAAATTCAGTAATGTTGAATTTCATAAATATCAAAATGAAAATATTTAAAGACTCTGAAAACACTTCTAAAGCTTTGACAAAGATAAGTGTGCAGGCTGTAGAACTATTAGATGCTTGTGTTACGCAGGATACCCTAAGCACCGTCACAGGAAGAAATCAGGGAATCTAGACTTTCTATGGTTTATCCTCCTTTGCACCACTAGAGGGCACTGACTTCCTGAAAAGGAAATGAACGCTTGTGTAGGCATTTTCTAAATGTCCCTTAGGTGACATTACAATAGGTGAAATGTTTAGTGAATAACTCATTAACCAAAACAAAAACATATATTTTAGCATTTCCTCTGTAATTTCCACACAAATTACTAAAAAGTCAGCCAACAATCTTTCTAGCTTGAAATGCAAGGAATCACATTGGACTTGAAGAGACTGAAATACTGATCTCTACTTTTGCTATTTTTAATAACATAGATAGCATATTGCCAGAGCACGACATATCTAACAGGACAGCAGAAATAATCAGTCTTTGTGTAAGTAATTGTTTAATATCCTGTTTTATCCAAAAACTTGTGGATCAAGTGTTCTTAAATCAAATAGCATACTTTTCCATCAAATGTTAAAAAATTACTAGCTCTGGATCATTAAATTATGCTTTTCCACCAATCTTGTTTTTTCAGTTGACTCTATGCACCACACATTTGTGTTATGTTGCACCTATATTATTATCCTCATTCTCTTCCATATATATATACATATATATATTATTTCCTCTATGTCTTTTAATATCTCAAAAGAATACCTTATAGTTGTTCTTCGCTTCCTTTTCCTTTCATTTGCTCCCACTTTTTCATTGTATAAAGCTGTAAAGAGAAGAGAAACCATTACAAAAACAAAGTAGGTTTTAAAAAACTGTCAGATTTGAGTTTCAAATTTTCTTTATAAAACAATGCAAAATAAAGTCGCTATACATTTTTACAGTTTTGCATTCTATATTATTTTGTAGTACAAGACCCAACACAAAAATGTTAATGCAGAAATATTAGCTTTGCAAAGACAATTGTCTATAATGATGCTCCTACCATGCTTTTCTTGGAACACTTTATTGTGTTCCACTATCCAGCGTTAACAGTAGTATGAATAGGTAATCTCATTACATTAGCCATTGCTCATGTACTGGTTTGGAAGACTGTGGATGCTCTGCCTACAGTAATATTAAGTTATAAAATTCTTGTACAAGCACTATGGTATAGCACAGCGCCAAAAAACCTGGATGTGTTAAAAAATCATGCTACCCTCAAGCCTGTGCTACATCATCCAGAAACCTGTCCTACAGCTTATCTTCTCACTCTGTTTACCTTCTCGGTAAAGTGCTTTATACACTTACATCACCCCTCCATTTTTTAGTAGTATGAAACATTTATTTTTCATCTGAAGGAGAGAAAACGAAACTAAACCTCAAAACTCTCCACGTGAGCATTACTCCTACCATTGTTTCTAGGTTACAACGTCACAGAGCCTTCAGAGGTCTAACTTCAGTACCTCCAACTTGCTCTGCTTCCTCCAGCCATTTCGATAATATTGCTTTTAGTTTGCAGGCATTTTTAAAGCTGAGCTGCAGGTTTTCAAATCGGCAGATAGTCGTTTGACTGAATTCGGAGCCATGCACTGCTGCCAGGGCTTCCCCAACGTTGGTTTGGGTGTATCCTGTGAAAGGGCAGCAAAGACCCGTTAGCTCCAGCTAGTCAGGAAGCATCCACTTCAGCCCTTTATCACATAAATCTTTGGTCTTTCTTTCTTAACTGTTAAATATTGCTTTTTTTTTAATATTTATTTTTGAGAGAGGGACAGAGTGAAGAGAGAGAGACATGAGTAGGGGAGGTGCAGAGAGAGAGAGGGAGACACAGAATCTGAAGCAGGCTACAGGCTCTGAACTCACAGCACAGCCCAATGTGTGGCTCGAATCCACGAATCCTGAGATCATGACCTGAGCTGAAGTCGGATGCTCAACCAACTGAGCCACCCAGGGGCCCCTTAAATATTGCTTTAAGCATATATGGATTGGCAATTTAGAACTGTTTTTGTAAGTTCCAGGGGCGCCTGGGTGGCTTAGTCGGTTAAGCGTCCGACTTTCGCTTAGGTCACCATCTCGCGGTTCGTGGGTTCAGGCCCCGCGTCGGGCTTTGTGCTGACTGCCAGCTCAGAGCCTGGAGCCTGGAGCTGGAGCCTGTTTCAGTCTGTGACTCCCTCTCTCTCTGACCCTCCCCTGCTCACGGTCTCTCTCTCTCTCTCTCCTAGAAATAAATTTTTTTAAAAAATTAAAAAAAAAAAAAGAACTGTTTAGTAAGTTCCATGTAGAATTGTTCAGTACTTCAAAAAATACTCTTAATTTTTTTCTAGAAGGCAAAAGAATTTAAATAGGAATGTCTGCCATTCACAGTATTTAGTGAAATTGGATAGATGTGTCAGAAACATTTTATAAGACACTAAAAATGTTTTGCTGTCTTTGTTAAATAGCTGATGCTATCTGCTCAAAAATACAGTATATTAAATATGCATAAAATAGAAGATATATCACAAGTATTTTTATCTCAGCTGTAAAATTTTCAACTATATTGTTAAAGGGTACCAAGTAAAACTAAGAATTATGCTTACTTTCCCTAAAAATATGTTTGTTACAAGACTGTGATCACCCAATATTTTACGTGTATCTTTGAGCACATTTATTATAGCATTTGGTAATGCTTCAGGCCAAAGATCCTCACTGATTGTTTCAAAACATTTTTAGAGTACAAGTTGATATCAGCTATCAGTATTGAATTTCAAATATTCACAGCAATATAAATAGCGCACTGAAAATGGTTGTTGTAAAGATGCCTATTGCTGTGTTTATCATATATAGTCACTGCATATTAGTTCAGGGCCTATAGCTACATATCTGTATGCATAAAATGGTTACATACAATGCCCATCAATAAATACCATTACAGAATTACCTGCAGTTCATTCCACAGGTGCAGAGGGTGGAAATGTCATGTTCAATACACTTAAAAGATACACTACTTCATGAATTTAAATCAAGGTTTATTTTTATAGTTATTTTATGTGAAAAACACTATTGAATAGAAAGTGTGCAAAGGCTATGGACAGACAATTCACAGAGGAAGAATTCCAAATGACTATAAAACACATTTTCAATCTTCACTCAAATTTAAAATGAAATTACCATGAGACACCACTTTGACCTATCTAATTTACCTGATTTGCAAAGATCCAAAAAATTAAACCTTTTTTTTCTTTCAACAGTTTTATTCTGTTTGCCGTCAGTCACTGTTCTAAGTGCTGAGGATATGCTCTTAAGGAAAAATAAAAGTAAACAAAAAACCCCTGCCTTCATAAGGATTATATTCTGAGGTGTTTACTAAGAGATACTCACGGTGGCAGTAAAATTTAGTACAACCTCTATACGGACCAATTTGGCAACAGCTATCAAAATTACAAATACACATGCACTTTTATTAAGAAATTGTGCTTTTTTAAATTTTTTACAAATAGTTTATTGTCAAATTGGTTTCCATATAACACCCAGTGCTCATCCCCACAAGCACCCTCCTCCATGCCCATCCTCCCCCCCCCCCCCCCCATCCATCAGTCCTCAGTTTTTGTCAGCATTCAAGAGTCTCTCATGGTTTACCTCTTTCCCTTTTCCCCACCATTTCCCCCCTTCTTCTCCCCCATGGTCCTCAGTTAAGTTCCTCCTAATCCTCCTATACGTGCAAACATATGATATTTGTCCTTCTCTGCCTGAAGAAATTGTGCTTTTAACACTTGGCCTACATATAAATTTATATAGGTACAAAATGGCATTTATGAAGTGAATCATCATAGGAATTTTTAAAGTTTATTTATTTATTTAGAGAGAGAGATTGAGTATACAAGCAGGAGAGGAGCAGAGAGAGAGCGAGCGAGAATCACAAACAGGCTCTGCACTGTCAGCATGGGGCCCAAACTGGGGCTCAAACTCATGAACCGTGAGATCATGACCAGAGCCAAAATCAAGAGTCAGATGCTCAATCAAAATAGCCACCCCAGTGCCCCTGTAGGACTGTTTTTAACAATGTAAGATTGGAGACAACCTGAATTTACCATCAATGGGGGACTAGTTAAATAATATATTCATGAAATGGAATTTGATAAACCCAATTAAAAAACTAATATTAGGAAAACTCTCTAAACAGTTAAAAAAAAAATCTGGGACACCTGGGTGGCTCAGTTGCTCGACCATTTGACTCTTGATTTTGGTTCAGGTCATGATCTCATGGCTTGTGGGTTTGAGCCCCATATCAGACTCTGTGCTGATCATGGAGCCTGCTTGGGAATCTTTGTCTCCCTCTCTGGCTCCCACTCCTCAAAATAAATAAATATTTAAAAACAAAACTTTGAAAAAATTTATATGAAAAAAACTGTTTAGTTGCTTATATATACATAGAGTATCTCTGGAAAGATGCAAAAAAAAAAAAAAACCCAGATAAACAGGAAAGACAAACAGAAAAAATATATTTCATTTACACCCTTTATGCCTTTAAATCATATGAATGGCTTATGTATTCATAAGTTCAAATAAAATAGAAAGCACAAGTACAAGACTGATCTTGAGGTCGGTAAGTGGAAAAAACACCATTAATTTAAAAACCTATATATTTAGGATATTAAGAATTAACAAGGAAAGAAAGGTTTTTGTAGGATTTCCATAATTGGAGTAACTTAAATCCACATCAGAGATGTAGAATGAGAACTGTCTTGGACTTCTGAGTAGAATATAAGAGATTGAACAGTAATATAGTAAGGAACTGCAGACCAAGTTGTATGCCCATTACTCCTAAAAAGTGCATACCTAACTTAATTCTTCTCACTTTAAATTCATTAGCAAACTTCTCAAGTTCTCGGATTTCTGGAGAATCCATGTCTATCGGCTCTTCAACCAATTTACTTTTCCGCCTGAGTTCCTGCTTGAAATCAGCGACGGTTGGGTCTTCTGCCAAGAGAGGCTGGTGCAGGGGAGGAAAGCCATGACTCAAGGTATGGTCAGGAAACTTGTAAAGACAAGGCGTTAAGCTACCTGTGAATAAACAAAGGAAAGGGATTTGTAATTATCTGTCATTTCTAGACAAGCAAAAGTTTTGCACCTTTGAATCCGTTATTTCCCTATAGCTATCAAAATTAAAAATTGTGTTTTCATGTTTATTTATTTTGAGAAAGAGAGAGAGAATGCAGGAGAGGGGCAAAGGGAGAGGGAGAGAGAGATTCCAACCAGGCTCTGTGCTGTCAGCTCAGAGCCCAACATGGGGCTTGATCTCACAAACTATGAGATCATGACCTGGGCCAAAATCAAGAGTTGGACGCTTAACTGACTGAGCCAACCCGGCAACCCTAGCTGTCACAATTCTAAAAGGCCAGGTGACATTCAGCCTTCTAAAAGAGCAGTCAGAGTAGCTTAGTATAAATGAAATCATTTCTTTTCCACCTTCCCCAGAGCAGCAAAAACCAAAATAATACCAAAGGAAAACAGCAGGGAATTACAGAAAATTAAAATAGAAATAAACAAATTCTCTCAGAAGTATGTTTTCCATTATTTCATTTTTCTCTTAAAAGACACCTGTTCCTGTGAATCTGATGTTCAACTAAAACTTGAATGTAGAGTTCGATCTCTGTTTTCTTAATTCATCACACAAATAATCTGTGATGTTTATTATAAGCGAGGCATACGGTTAAAGTGCTGTGCTGGGAAGTTTTCTTAGGATTAGAAAATTAATTTTACAATATTAAGAAGCTCCACTGTTTTATCAGTCAATGTTTAATTTCAAGGAAAAGTAATCATGTCTTTTTTTTTTAATTTAACAAAGGCAGGTGAAAAGAAAATTATGAGAACATGAAATATATTAATATGGTTAAATAGATTCAATGAGTGAAAGGAGAAAAGGTAACTTCTAAAGTTCTATTAAAAAGCATCAAGATTTCTTGAAATATATGCAACATAATGGAATTGTTTCTTGATTATTATTTAAGCAAAAAATAATGACAAGGAAGGGTGCAGTTCTAGATATGATAGGCAATCACCTATAAATGATGTAGCGTTAGATCAGTTGATTGGGTTAAGCATTAAATCACAAAAATACTAAAAAATCTAATTTTTTAAAAGCTGCTTCCAGATTTCATTCTTTACTAGGAAAGAAGAGTCAGTCTCCGTTGGGGAGCATGGGTGGGTGACAAGACAGTATGAGCCACGTTTCCACACGTTTTATTTCTGTTTTATTGGTAGAGATTTCACTTCAATTTACAGTAAATGACACTTGTATAACCAAGACATTTTGATACAAATAAAATACTTGGTAATTCATCACTTTTCTTAGGAGTATAAATAAATATTTAAAAATAAATTACCATGGATTATATGCAATAATCATTCTTGAAAACACTGAAAAAATATATCAAGTTTATGCTACCTATTATTTCTTTGTAAATACATTCACAAATCAAAGACATGAGTAATAATGTAATTTTCCAGAATATATAAATCTTATATTAATATATCAATATGTAATGATCAGTGAATAGCGTAAGTCAGCAAATGATTGGCTTGTATTATTTATATGACAATATGTAATTATAAAGAATGCCCCTTTCCAGTAGACTGTGTTCTTTTTGGAAACAAAGTAATATACAAGTGAGGAGTTAAACAAAAATAGCATAAAATAAATTTAGCTGCTGTGAAAAACGTTTGAAAGAAACTATTCCCGTCTAAAACAATTTACACTTCTTTTACAAACCAAAATTGCCCAGTTTTACTTTTTAAAGTCAGTTAGTTGTCCACTCTATGCTTTAATAGGTGTTATATTGATCAGACAAGATAAAATTTTCAAAAGCAGTTCTATCAATTTTTAGTTTATTACATAGTTCATATTTTAAATGTTTATTAATTTCTTTTTTAATGTTTATTTTTGAGAGAAGGAGAGAGAGAGAGCGTGAGCAGGGGAGGAGCAGAGAGGTAGGGAAACACAGAACCTGAAACAGGCTCCAGGGTCTGAGCTGTCAGAGCTCAACGTGCGGTTTGAACTCATGCAACAAGAGATTATGACCTGAGTTGAAGTCAGACACTCAACTGACTGAGCCACCCAGGCACCCCAGTGTTTACTGATTTCTATTTAGCTTTCTATTAGCTTTGGATTTCTCCTAGTTGAAGTCAAAGAAAATACATAAAAAGAAACTGATCATGTTTACTTTAGGATTTACTTAATATCTCAAGTAATACAAATCAGGTGATACAAAATCTCAAGACGTTGCTTCCACTTAGGGTTTAAGGGTTGGTTCTCAAATATATAAAAAGAATCTTCACTTCCTTTATCATTCAAAAACACCAACTCAAGACACTTAATGATGAAGTACTATAAAAGCAAAAGCAGTGAGACAAAAATAGGCTGCTGAGTTTTTACTATCTCTTACCTGTATCTCCTACTCCTCTTCACCCATTTTGCCTATTTCTCTACCATCA